>NC_091755.1:60527484-60814984 GCF_043380555.1 Nothobranchius furzeri | reverse complement strand
GCTGGAGCCCGAAGCCCCCCCGGCTGCCACCGCCTCCCGCTAACGTAAACTTTTTAAACCTGTGCTTGGTGACGGTTGGACTCTGACAAAGGAAGGTGAGTGTATACCTCTCACACACATCGGTGTGAACGTCCCACCTCTCCTAAACTTGTTCTGGAGCCTCACCTTTACGGACTTCGCCTCGGCAGTGGCGCTGGCCAGCTGCATGTCGCCTGCCTGCTTAAAATGGCGACAGCCAGCCAGGGGGGTGAGGAAAGTCTAGGTTTTTCTTTGACCTGGGGGTCTTTCATTTTCTATCTACGCTGATTCAGTTTAAAACCGCTCGCTGCAGACCAGCCCGTTAAGTTGGGGCTCACTCCGCTAAGTTGAGCGGAGGAAGCATCATTTTGCTGTTTATGTGTGACGCTGCTGCGCTCGAGAGACTGCGTCTGCGCTACTTCACAAAAAACTCCAAATACAGTTTAATATGTATACGTGTCTGTCTAGTGCCCTGATATGTTGATTATTTAATATTCTTCAAAGGATAAATCACCGCTGACTCAATCATTTGTATTTTTAAAGACCCTTAAATGTGTTAATTACACGTTTTTTATGTTGACAACAGCAGCACAGACTTACCTAGTTTAATCAGGTTTTACAAACCAGAAGTGTCTGGCTACAGCCAGGTATGAGGCTGCAAGCTGTTGCCATGGTGTGTGTGTGTGTGTGTGTGTGTGTGTGTGTGTGTGTGTGTGTGTGTGTGTGTGTGTGTGTGTGTGTGTGTGTGTGTGTGTGTGTGTGTGTGTGTGTGTGTCACTCAAGGGATTAAGCTTTCCCAAGCTGCTAATTTGTGTTGGTGTCCACGTGAGTCTCAGGTATAGACCCCAGCTGTCTGTCTACCAGCTACAGCGCTACACTTCCTTGTCACTGATGGTGATGATGATGATCACATGTGGAATAACAGTACTAGAGAAGGTCAAAGGTCACCATGGGCTCCAGATGTGATCAATCCCTGATGTAAATGCGTTCATAATATTTTTACCATTGTTGTTATTCCTCATCTGGCATTGTGTTGCCATGGTGACGGTTGAACTCAGTGACTCTCTCTCTCTCCCTCTCTCCCTCTCCGTCAGGTCTGTAGCTGAGACAGCCGAGTCTCTCTGTCCTTAGTCCCGTTTCGACCCTTTTCCTCCTGGAGATGCTTTACTGTTACGTTGCTAAAAGCTCCGTTGAACTCATCCACTGATTGGGTGACTTGTAGCCATTTTCCGAACGTGCGATGGTTCTGTTATTAACCACTCACCAGTATGTTGCTTCTCCTCAACCCCACATGTTGTGATGACTAAAATAACAACAATGAACACATATTGTCCCAAGAGTCTTGGAGGATAGCACAACGATCCGTTTACTCATCCTGAGTGAACAGATTTGGGTCGTCAACAGCTTGTGATGTCAGCCATTTTAGGTTGGACAACACTGAGCATGGTGCTCCGCCATCTTTCTCCCCTCTCCTCCTCCCCTTTCAGCAGCCCAGTTTTAACGCATGCACCAGCAGCAACCACAGCAATGCAGCCCACGCAGCCATCCACTTCCTGACCTGAGAGCAGCCCATCTGCACATTCAGGGATCAGACGGATCTATAGGAAAGCTATCACTGATGTTTCCTTATCATTGTGGGTGTTGTGTACGGACTGGACAGAAGTTCAGATGCACACAGGATGTGAGGCTTTGTAGCAGTGAGCTGAGTTTCTCAGGTAGATTAAGACTCTGACTTTGGTGGGAGGAAGTAACTCAAACGCCAAGACTTTAGTTCAGACATTTCAAAGAGCAAGTGCAAAGACACAGAGGTGAAGTGCAGACTTCTTAGTTGGCTGAAGGTTATTTTTAGGGCTCCTCCTCCCAAAAAAAAAAAAGATTGGCCAAATGATGTGACCTTTTTATGCGTCTGTACCGTAAACACGGCATCTCTTGTGTGACTTTTGGCCCATGGAGTCCACTCATAACAGCCCAGCATGGCAGATGTCTGGACAGAGACTGACCAGGAAGAGACGCCATCATCTCTGGCCAATAGCACGTCTTGAAAACGACAACCACACCTATCAGAGAAACATGAACGCTGCATGCTGGACTCTCTGAAATAGGAGCAGGGCAGGGTCTCTCCGAATATCACTCAGAGGAGCGTGTGGGACAAACAAGCCCTGCTTGGACCGAGGACTGGCATAGGAGGTGTGTGTGCTTGTGTGTATTTGAGTGTGTGTTTTACACACATGCTGTAGAGAATGGAGCTGGTGAAAGAGAGAGGTTGGGGGGAGTGGGAGCTGGTTGCCATGGGGACAGTAACACACCAGTGCCGCTGCCGGCCTGTCTCCCTGAGCCAAACTTATTCGGAGAGGGAGGAGAAGAGGGAACAGTGGGAGGGAGGGAGGAAGGGGAAGGAGAGGGCACAGAGATGTTTAAAGAGAGGGGGGAGCGAGTGTGAAGGAGGAGGAAGACCTAGTGTGTGTGTGTGTGTGTGTGTGTGGGGGGGGGGGTTGAATTGAGCAAATGAGGACAAGCCTACCTGTGTTGCACACCTACTCTCTGCCCTGTTCGATCACTTGTTTCTCTCTCAGATTTCACGTCTTCACTGTTAAAGAGGCGTCCTCTGGTGTGTTTGAGCGTTTCTGTTTCTACATGGAGCTCACAGCCCGGGCCGAGGCAAGCGTCAGGCCCGGAGAAGAGAGGAAAGGAGGTCATGCTGTGCTGAGCCGCGGAGGAAGCTAAGCTAATGCGGGTTTCAAAAGAAGACGTCTGAAAGATATTTTTGTGCGTCACTTGGAGACCTGTAACTCCAACACACAGTAATAATAATGAAAAAAATGGATGCCTCACTACTTTGGCAAAAAGCTTCACTCAAAGGCATGCCCCCCCCCCAACCCCCCCCCCTCGATTTTACAGGAAACCCACACATGCTAATGCTGACACAAGCAGCAAACACAAACCCATCACAGCCACATGGTCATTTACGCATGCACAATGTTCACTCAGGTTCATCAGATAGCTGTCTCTTGGCGCCAGTGTGAGTCGACCCAACTCCTCTGAGCTCGGTGTTGCTGGGGAGTAAACGGCCCGTTTGGACTCACTTGTGGTTTTGCCATCACCTGTGCGAGGCCTCCAGGACTCTGCTGGGTGTGAGTCTGGGATGATGTGTTCTCTGACTTTGGTGTTTGGTTTAGCTGCTGCAGAAACGTGTGTGTGTGTGTGTGTGTGTGTGTGTGTGCACGCGCGCGTGCATGTGTAGGCAGACAGTGACGCTGAACTCCAGGTTGTGTCCATTGGCAGAACATTCCAGGCTTTACAGCACAGCGAGGAGGGAGAAGATCCTGTGTGCACTTTGGAGTAAAATGGGGCTCGGAAGTGCTGGGGGTAGGTTGTTGGATGGGGGGTGCCAGGGAAGAAAATTCCTCACAGAAACACCTCAGTGCTTCCTCTACTATAGTTAACACCCCTCCTCACCCTGCCTCACAGCCTGCCCATCCCCCACCATCAGCTCCCATTCGCTCTCCCTTCTCCTCTCGCCTGCCACCCACACCCAGTAGAACCACGTGATGGATAGCTGTGGCTGCCCACCCATAAGCCTTTGTGTTGGTCATGTGACCAGCTTGCCTTGGCAGAGCAGTGCCCCCTGATGCAGAACTGAATGGTGGTGGGGTAAGAGGTGCACAGCAGCCTAAGCCAAGGGCAGTTACATTCTGCTGGGGTGGGGGGCATCACGTTCCCTCAAACCTCAATTGCCTGTTAACCCCTCACATGCATATGTCCGAATCGTGTGTGTGTGTGTGTGTGTTCCAGTTTGACTTCTGAGGACAGCAGAGTTGAGCTCTCTGTACCTTTTGTCCCACCTCAGTTTGTCGGAACTTGACTGGTTTGTGAGCTAATGTACCATGTGACCTCTGTGTGGCAAACCAAGGTTTTATTTGTAGGTTTTTGAGGAAAACCGTTAAAAACGGATCAGTATGTTTTATTCCGTCAGAGGCTGCCTCACAAGTCCAGGAGAAGCTTTCTCTAGTTCCTGATGTGGTTCTGGTTGGGTCGTTTCATGGAGACGGGCTACTCATTGCTAATTCACGCCTCTGAGCAGATGCCGCTCTGTGTCATGTTGGGGCAGAGTGACTGGGAGAGTAATTGGCCTAGAGCTGTCCTTCAACCCTGCACCACGGCTTCTATGTTAAAGGGAGGGAGGAGAGATGCTCTCCGCAGGAAGCCTCACTATTTTGTGAGAAGATGAAGAGACTTGGAGGTGTAGTCAGATATGCATTCTCACTCAGGTGTGTTTTCATCGATGCTACCTGCACCGCCGCTGGGCGAGAGCACATAACACCAGAAAACATCTGCTGAATCCAGCCTCTTGCCCTGCTGTCAAGCACACTCCGTCTTAAGCAGCACCTTCACACGTGTGTGTTCCTGCTGCAGTCTTTATGAAGGTGTTCAGAGCTGCAGAAGCTGTGGATTGAAGAGAAAATTCAGTCTCCGTGGGGGTGTGTCTGAGAGAGGAAGTGAGACAGAGTTGGGTGGGGGAGGGGAAAAGGGGGTGTAAGACAGGAGCGCTCCCAAAAAGCTTGCAGTGGAGAAGCAGACTGAACTGGTTTGAGCACCCTCCACATAAAAAGGCGAGCCTTGAGTTTCCTGAGACGAACTTCTGATTTTATAATGACTTCCTAGGTGATGTTTTCTGTGTTGGTTTGATTTTAAATGGAATTCCTCATCTTTGCATAATTTTTGCATTTACTGCACTAAAGATCATTTTTCAGCAAAGATTGAATCCATTTCCTGCTTTACTAGTTACTTTAAATAAAAGACGTCGGAAGTAAAACTTAAGCGAATAAACTACTGATATTATTTATCGTCTCTTCTGGTTTCTAGGATTGCTCTAAGAGCTCAGAGATCCACTTGGACCAATGGACAAGCCCTGCTGTCCTCCTCCCCCCATGCCTGGTCTATAGTCAACAAGAAGTCCGTCTTCACACCCTCCTCTCAGTCATTCGACTAGCCATTCACCCTCTGTGATCGACACCATGGCCAGCAAAAGGAAGTCTACTACTCCTTGTATGATTCCAAGCAAGATTATCCGCTCCACAGAGGAGGTGGAGCGGGACTCGCCAGTTCCTCTCCGTCAGCTCAGGATTTCTGGAGGTGACAGGCTGAGCCCGCTGGTCTCCGTTGAGTCTTCCAAAGCAGAAGCAGCTAATGCTGACAGGGACGGTGCTGGCACGTACACCTGTAGGCCGTGTAGCTTTGGAACGCACGACCTTAACTTGTTCTTGGATCATGTCTACACCGCGCATCCAGACTTCCGTGCTGACCCTGGCTTCGTTTGCAGAAGCTGTGGCGTTTCTGCACCCAAGTTCGAGGGGCTGGCCCTGCACAATGCCAGGGTTCACCCCAGCACACTGAACACCACCCTGCATCTGAGGAAAAGGGACAGGAGGGTGGTGGTGGAGCAGCATGTGGTGATCAGCACTGAGATGTGCAAGGACAGTGAGATTTCTATCACCAAAACCCCAATCATGAGGATGCTGAAGGGCAAGTCGGAGCCCAAACGGATTGTGGTGTCACACTCGGTCTCCGACGAGCCTTCTTCTGATTTGCACTCAGCTTTCAGAGAGTCTGACAGGAAAGAAGCTGCCACCGTGACTGTCACCCATGTTCCTACCATCGTCCATAATGGAACATCCAAGGCCTCGCTGGCCTCAGCAATTCAGATCGTTAACGGTACAACATCGTTACCGATTCTGAAAACACCCATCACACAGGTAAATGGGACGCTTTTGGTGCGTTGAGTTTTGTATATTTGAACGACATTAATGAACATTCCTGCTGTTCTTGGAATGTTTTATTTAGGTGGTGTCTGTATCTCAGAGCAGAAACGTTCATCACCCAGCACCAGTTATAGTGTCTTCCAGTGCTTCCTCAGCTTTGTCAACATCCACTCAAAATCTTCCCAAGGTAGCTGCTGCTTAGTGTGATGGATAAATAAATAAATAAACAAACATCATGTGATTTTACTGTCAATGTTGTCTGCCAGGTGATGATTCCTTTGAGCAGCATCCCCACCTACAGTGCCTCCATGGACTCTTCCCCCTTCCTGAAGACCTCCTTCAGTAAGTTCCCATACCCGACTAAGGCTGAGCTCTGCTACCTGACTGTGGTCACCAAGTTCCCTGAAGAGCAGATCAAGATCTGGTTCACAGCTCAGAGGCTGAAGCAAGGCATCAGCTGGTCTCCAGAAGAGATCGAGGAGGCAAGAAGGAAGATGTTCAACACCATTATTCAGACGGCACCAGCCAGTACGCAGAACCACACGCAAAGTCACCAGAGCCCGGCGCAGCACACCATCACTGTCCTGCCGGCCTCCCTGGGCCCAACGGGGATCCCTCAGTTTCTGCAGGGATCTCTTGTCAGCCAGGGGGGGGTGATTGTGACTCAGCCTGTGGTGGCTAATGGGATCCAGGTCAGCAGTGCCCCTGTGGCCCTGGCTGTCACTCCCAAGCCCCAAGCAGCAGCTCGGCCCACAATGCAGGCCCGGCCAGCTGCAGCCCTGGTGGCGGACAAAGGCGTCAGCATGGTGGTCGGAACGGTGGGCAGCAGCAGTGCTGGGAGCAGCAGTAAAATAGGGGGAGGGGCCAGTACTAACGGGAATCAGTCTGGTGTCATCAACCTTAGTCTTGGGGGCTGTAGTCATGGTAACACTAAGGTGGGCAGCAGTAGTAAACAGAGTGGTGCTGCAGCTGACTCCAGTGACAGGAGCGGCCATGTTTCTTCTGAGCACACGGATGTAAACAAAGTCAAGAAGAGTGAGACTAAAGTCAGCTCGGAGAGTAAAGCTGTCAGCAGCAGTGAGCAGAAGAGCCAACCCCCTGATGGCGGCACTAAGAACAACACCAGTACGAACACAGAGGAGGGGGATCTCGCTGCTCGTGACTCCCCAGCTATCAAAATGGAGGAGGCTTCTTCTCCTGCCTCTAAGTCCTCCTCCCCCCCTCCTGCAGCACCTGGCAGCAGCACTCCTGGCTCTCGGACGCCTGTGGGCACGCTGTTGGACCCCAGCTTCTACAAGGGCAAGAAGTCTCAGGAGCAACTCAACATCCTGAAGGACAGCTTTCAAATGAGCCAGTGGCCCGACCAGGAGGAGGTGGACCGCCTCATCGGTCTGACCAGCCTCACCGTGAGAGAGGTCCGCAAGTGGTTCAGCGACCGGCGCTACCACTTTCGGAACCACAAAGGCCCTCGCTCCAGCACAGCAGGGCAAAGTAAGCCCAGTCCAGCGTCTGCTGCTACAAATACGTGTGTGAGCAGCACCGCCTCTGATGGTGCCACACCCATGGATCTGTCAGAAGGTAGCAGCAACTCCGGTGCAAAAACTCCACAGCCGAGCTCCCGCAATGCCCCCCCGAGCCCACCTGCATCACAGACCCCCACCTCTCCCACCACGCCTTCACGTCGACTCCCCAAAATGCCCTCTCCGGATTTCACAGCCATCCGTTACAAGGAGAGAGATCCGCATCAGGTGAGACAGATTTGTATTCTGATGAATCCATTACAACTCTATTAGTTTGTTTTTTCTGAAAGAGGTGAAACGGTTTGGGGAATCTTTACATTTTGAAGGGTAAATGTGTTGTTCTTGCAAGTTTGTTTTAGTTTTATGAATTTCTCAGTTGCTGCAGGTCATTATTAATCTTGTATATGTTGTATTCAGGTTAGGGCCCTGGAGGCCAGCTTCACCCAGAACTCTGATCCCTCAGGAGAGGAAGTGGACCGACTGCGCTCGGAGACCAAGATGACCAGGAGGGAGATCCACGGCTGGTTCTCTGAGAAGAGGAAGAGGGTGGTAGCTGAAAGAAAGAAGGACGAGATAGATCGGGAGCAGAAGGAGGATGCAGAGGAGATGGAGATGGATGGAGAAGAGAGACAGAGGGAAGATGGTTCAGAAGAACCAAAAGTCAACCCCATCAAAATAAATCTGAAGATGCTGAAGGTGACCGAAGCCAATGGCAAACCGGAGGGTGAAGGGTTGGATAATCTGACTGCACTGTCTCAATCCAGCAGCATGCCTGCTCCCACCACCACCAGCACCTCCTCTAGCACCCCTAAATCCTCCCAGCACTCCACACCAACACCAAAACCATCTCACTCACCCAAACCCTCACCTGCCAGAGGCAAGAAGACGGCAGAACAGCTTCACCTGCTCAAACAGGTCTACGCTCGAACCCAGTGGCCCAGTGCCACTCAGTACGATGAACTGATCTCCGGCACTGGGCTGCCCAGACCTGAGGTGGTGCGCTGGTTTGGGGACTGCAGATACGTGCAGAAGAACGGACAGCTGAAGTGGCTGGAGGAGTACCAGAACATGGCTCTGAAGGAGGAAATGCAGGAGGGGATCACAAAAATCCTTCAGGATCACCTGGACCTGCAAGGAAGTCTAGAAGACTCCCAGGTAATGAGACAGGAAGCTGGTCATTGACCTAGAACTACAGTCACAGTCAGAGAGGGAACGGTTCTGCAACAACCTGATACAAGTGTGCACCTGTAAAAGAATTTGGTATCGTGTTTTGTTAAAATTATCCTCAGCACCTCCATGTAAGATCTACACTTCTGTACCAATGAATATGAAAAGGAATTACACTCAATCCACTCTACAAGATAAAGTCTTTATTTCACCCATCCAGCCTCAATTAAAGCTACGACCACATGTCAAATGGTTTTATTCTGATCATTTTTTCAGTTGCAGGAACTGGCTGAGAGGAGCGGTTTGACAACAGATCTGGTGCGGCACTGGTTCTCCACCCAGGCGTCTCCACTAGGGATGAAACAAGCTGCTGCTGCTGCTCAGACAACAGGAGCGGGACTCGTTGGAACAGGCGTGGCAGCAGAACCACCGACAACTGGATCCTCCCCCCTTGAGCCGCAGCCAGGAGGCGGGACAGAGGAGAAAATGGAGCAGTCGGTGTGCGGTGTCACAACGGGAGCAGAGGAGGCCAGTGCTGATGAAACGGTCAATGCTGCTAAAGGTAACGTTCATGTGTGGAATCGAGTTTTTCTGTCTAGAAAAGTGTGTGACTCGATGTAACCATGTAGACATTTTAAGTTTAATACAGGAAATAATGTGACATTTTCCAGGGATGAAAAGTGTTTCTGCATGAATATTATTGTGTGGAAAAATCTGCTGGAGGGCCAAAACACAATTTTCATAAAGAGGCAGGATGTGACAGATACTTGCATAAAACTGTCCGATATTTTAGTTTTTTTTTTAAAGCATTTCTGGAAGTGATGGATATTCATTTGGTTTTTGCAACAGGAAGTGAGGAGGCCTTTGTATGAAGATGGGAGCTCACAAGCAGGTGGTCTTTGTTCTAGGAGTCTGACTCAAAGGCAGCAGATGAGTTTTGTAACCAGATCACTGGATGGAAACGGATCCTGACTATGGCACACACCCCTCTCCACCCCCTCCCTTAGAGGTAGGCATGACCTCCCCCCTGGAGATGGACATAAAAACCGACTCCCTACACCCTCCCTCTGACGCCTTGCTTCGCCCCATGTCACACACACACAACCTCTTGTCGGCCATTTTCTTCTATCGGGGGAGTTTCCTGTAGATGAAGTGAAGGGGGAGGAGCTGACGGTGTCGTGCTGCCTGGTTTCCTGCACCTGCCTGATGTAACGGGACAAACTGCACAAGTCTTAGCTGCAGGGTGTTTGCCAGGGCCTTAGACAAAACTTTCTGCTGTTAGGTTATCACGTTGCTGCTTATTTTACACATTCTAGTTAAGCTGCTGTCTAATTTTCATCTTCATTCTTACTTCAAGTGGAAAAATAATCCAATATTCTTCCAAAATGAGGCAAGCACCCTGTGGCTTCAAGAACATCCAATAAGACAAAACAGACTTAATGGAATATGGTTGGTGGTAGCATCAAGTGCTTTTTTTTTACGTCACCGACGTGACGTTCACAGAACTTTCTTATTGTTTAAACTTGACTGAACTTTCACCAGAGTTCCACACTTAGGCCTGATGTACAATTTTTACTGATGCATTTGCAGAATAAACAGAATGTAATGAACGTTTATCCAAGTGAGTTTTTATTGACGCTTCAGGTGACTCGTTTTCAGAGGTGTGTCTTAAGTCTGGCTCAGATGAAACTGACCACTTCCTGTGGTGTGGTGCCACAAGAACAATTTAAAATAAGACAGTTGTATAAAGCAATGAGTATTTTATTTTTTCAGGCTTGAATGTGTTTTATATGAAAGGCAAAATTAATACTTCTCTCCATAGTTTTATAGCTTAGGCACATTACAGGAAGGCAAATGTAAATGGTGCTAAAATAAAAATGAAAAAGCAAAGTAATTACATCTAATGGCCCTGATCACCCGCGCGTAAGTGTCCATGGTTACTCTGGTGGCTCTGACTGTTACAGACTGGCAGGGAAAAGTCAAACGTGGTCTGACAAACCATCCCAGACGTGTGTGTTCAGCAGGGCAGGTGCAAGACGGAGGCTTGATGAGCTCTGCAGACTCAAGTGCTTCACAAATTATACAGAGCGTTAAAAAGAGGAGAATGTAACAAACGTTTCCGGATTAACATCAGGATATAAAAGCAAAAAATACTAAAGACATTCTGTTAGACTTTAAACACTGACTTCTGATTTGACTTTAGATCCACCCATATGGCTTATCGGTGTGTTGGTGCTCACACACTGAGCCCATCATCCGGCACAAGCTGATAAAAACACTTCCAGATCCTAACCTGTAAAAATAAAACGATTCTGTAGAAACTCGCTGGGCTCAGCGTGTGACCTCCACTTCATCAACCACAGAGACCGACTGGTCCTTAAAATCACAACCTTAAAACATAAAACATGACCCGTTTTAGGCAAATGATCAAAAACTTTGTAGAATTTGTCTCATGGGCAGTGTAACTCAGTTTGGCTCTGCAACACAACTCCCAAATCATGAAGACTACAAATACACAAAAATGTCTTTCATCTAACGCGGTGCAGCAAACTTCACCAGGAGCACTGAATATCTACGTTCAAGACTAAAATGATGACGGGTACCTGTTAGAATTAAAACATTCTTCATTTCAGTGACATTTATATTCATCAACATACATCTGTGTTCATTACTGGAGCAGCTGCTGTAAACAAATTAGCATGATGTCGTAGAAAAGACCTAAAAATTACTTCCAAGTCACCGCATCGGCATTTTCTTTGTTGTTAGTCATGTTTCTGAGCTTTTTTTTTTTTTTGCCAGCGTTGATGCAGCCAGGGCTCTGTGTGGATCGCTCTTTTGTCTCATGACTGTAGACATGTGAGTCGGCACAGAAAACGAGACTAAAGCACAACGATCCGACCACGACCTTCTGTCCGTTTCAGACTGGCTTCTAAAGCTACTCGGGGAGATGGAATGATTCAGTTTTAGGAACAAAACAGGAATGAAGAAAAAAGGTGACCAAAAACACGACACCACCTGCTCTCTGGCTGCTCTGACACAGACAGGTCGTGACATTTTCCTGATGCCCAACAAAAACAAAAAAAAAAGTAGATTTAAGGTGTGACAAACTGGAGGCACGTGAAGCAGAGATGTTTAAAAAATCATGGGGAGCCCTCATGTTTTACACAAAGTCACATCATGAATGCTTTAAGTTTTAAATAATTAGAACATTTAGAAACACAGAGAGAGGAGCTCTTTGAGAGCTCATCAGCTGCTGCTGCCGCTCTCTGGACAGCAGCACGAATAAATATATATATATATATTCAGACACGGCGATGGAAAGAGAAAAAGAAAAAGTGACGAATCTAAACTTGAAACAGTTTCTAACAGACCTTTTGGAGCTCTCTCCCCATAGCCTCCTTAATAAGCAGCTGTTATACACAACAAGAGCTCCGTCGACACCGTCCAGGCCCAGAGCCTTTTGTTTTCCTGTCCACACCGTTTCTTCTTCCTGTCTACAGCCATTAGCTTCCTCTCTGTCCCCCACCCCTCCTGTATCCAAGACCCTCAGTCTCATCAGAGTAGGGGAGGGAGGGGTGGGAGGAAAAGAGCTGCCTCGAATGTAGGCCAAAGCAGTGGTGTGCGTTTCCATGGAAACAGTGATCACAGCAGTCAGTGACATCATCAGTACGTGGAGAGGCTGCTGGGTGAGGGAAGGATTGGGTGGGGGGGCGAGTCCTGATTGGCTTGGACTTAGACGCGGTTCTCTACGCCCACTTTGGTCCTCCGCAAGTTCCTAAAGAGAGGACAAAGACAAGAGGACGCCGTGAATGTTGTACACCCCCATAACTGGACAAGCGTAAAGTCTCCACACTCACCGTCTGTTCTGTGGGTCCATGTGGTCCAACAGAGACTCTTGGCTCACCCTGAAGTCATCTATGGAGGCCTGGTAGCGGGTGTCCAAAGGGCCATCCATCACTCTGTAGGCTGAGGCCTGGGGGGGTGACTGAGGCAGAGGGGACATGGTGGAGGGAGAGGAGGACACAGAGCTCAGCTCCCCAAAACGATCTCGTCCTACTTGGGCTGAGGCTGGTACTGCTGTGGGACTGGCAGCAAACAGCGGGCTCAGGAGTTCACCATTTTCACCCTGAACAGGAAACCCAACGTGATTAATGAGGCTGACCGCTTTAACTCCTTTGTTTCTAACGCCTGAAAACTTCTCACATGTTCTAAACTAGTGTCATCCTTCAGAAACGCTTTCTGGGTTGATGATGAAATGTGACCATGCTCAAAAAGACTGGATGGGTTTGTGTGTGTGCGTTTAAAGTGCTAATAACTGCACGTCAGTGGAAGAGCAGCTCCGCTCAGTCTGGAGTCGTAACCCACCCTGGTTTTGCTAATGTCCACATGGACCAACAGAGAAGCCAGCTCCAGATCCTCGCTGTAGCTGTTCTTCAGCGGTACGGAGCGGTACCCTGGCAAAACACAGACAGGTTCAAACTCATTAAAGAAAGCATTTATTTTTCCAGAAACAAGCAAACGTATGAGTTGCTTTAACACGTACCTGTCCTGAGGCCTTGAATGGGGAACGAGGCCTGAGCCAGGAAGTTTTGGTCACTGAACATGTCGATCTCATAGACCACAAAACGCAGGAACGCAAAGGCGGAGTTTAATAAACTGAATTCAAACTTTGTCTGCCATGTAGGGTTCAGTCCATTATCAGCTAGAGAACAAACAACAAAAAGTCACATTCTGTTTGAACATTACACCCAAAAACAAACCGTGAATCTGTAATGACCCACTTCATCTGGGCTTGCTGCGGTTTGTGCCAGACACTACAAAAGATACATCTGACTAAGTTACATCAGTCAGCTGTAAAATGAAGACAGACGTGGATTTTCTCACTACAGTCACACCTGGCAGGAGGTTTCTGGGGAAAATGTGATGATTTGTGAAATATTCTGCCCGTCAATGTTATTAACATTCTAGTATTCCTATGAAACCAAGTTGCACGTGGCAGCAAACACTGCGACGACCTCTCAAGAAAACAGGAAAAACAAAAACCCTGGAGAGAAACGAAGCTGAAGATCAAAGAGCATCAGAGAAGAAAGGCTGGCTATTTACTGGAGACAGTCGAGTTAATCGGCAACACCATGAACAGGAGCAGAAGCTTCGTCATTTCTGGAGAGCAAAGATGATCGTCAGCGAGCTTGATGCCAAAACAAAATCTACCATGAACTAAAATAAACAAAAGAGCCACAAGGTTTTGTTTCCAGCTAAAACCTGATGAGCTACAATTACATCATTGAGAAATGTTTTGCCTCGTTTTCCCAGACTTCCTAATTGTTTGTGCAACTTCCTGTTTTCCAGCAGCGGCTAGGAAGTGACACAGGCGTAATGAATTCAGTAAACAAAAATATTTGTACAGTTTTAAAGTGGAATGCTTTTTAGGAGCACAGAAGAGTTCAAATTCAAGTTGGTCTTACCTTCTGAGTTAGTTTTTACTTTGGTACTGTCATAATCTGTCCCACAAATTTCTATCTCAACGAGAGGACTAACGATGCCTCGGCCGTGCTTCGGCAGGTGACGTGCACCCAGGACCTTCAGGAGAAAACAGAGGAATAAACAATAACACATGAAAATTAAGCTCCTTAGTAAATATGTAGTTACTGGTTTTGGCGCACTGACACGCTGACCACAACCCAGTTTAGACTGGGTCTAAATCACAATTATTGTTTAGGAAATAACCCATCAGACCAACACATTTAGCTGTTGTAGCCTGTGAATTTCTGCAGAACTGACATTAATTTTATGCATTTTCCCCACACTTTTGCTGCAGTCATGGAGGTTTTACATCACTGCAATGCGATTAAATATTTGCATTGTCCCGAGCCGACCTACGTGTCCAAGACTCAAACCTAAATGGTGCACTAGGAGATGTTTTGGTGCTCCCTTTCAGCTCTTTGCTCAGATGATGAATAATGTTTTTATATTGCGAGAAGTAACTGTAAAAGGGTTCAATTTCTAGATTTTGTTTGAATGCACTAAAGGAGGAAACAAGATACTGATTCTCTTAAATTAGGAGAAGAATACTTTAAAATCAGTAAGCTGGTAACATTTAATGGAGAGAAACTGAATCCAGTATCATCAGAAGCCCTTGCCTCATGCTGTCATGTCACGTGATCCAACCTTCTACTGTACCTCAATCACAAGGTCCACTTTATCAATGCCTCGTAGTGTGGTTTTGTCAAAGGGATCAAAGACATCGTCCCTCATGATAGGTGGCTGAAGGACATAGCCGCTCCGTCCGTTCACCATGAACAAGGCCTGGTTCATCTGCATGGGCTTGTCTGCACAGAGGTAAAATGCGAATGTAAAAATGATGAAAGCTCTAGTCTGCGCAGCGTATTTTGTTGTGAGAAGGAGCTACCTACCTGCTGTTTGGAAGTTAAGTGCGACCAGCTGGGACCCGCAGAGCCACATGGGTAACGGGTCATAGTTGGAGGAGTCCAGCCGTTGGCCCCGGGGATAGATCCGTGACAGCTGCAGGCGGTTGTACTGCAGGAACTTCTTGCCTTTGCATTTGTTGATGTACTTTTCTGCCTTGGTCTCGGGGAAAGACGACATGTCCCGGAAGCAGGCCTGCTCTGTGCCAATCTCTGGACACAATGAAAACAAAAGACAGATTACCCCACTTGAATGTTTCACCCATTGGGTTTGGTGAAAACAAATCTAATGGAAGATTTATCATAGAGCAGCGCCATGCTTACTGTCTTCATCAAACTGCACGGGCCTACAGTAGATGACTAGGTCTGATAACTCCATCGCTATTTTGTGCTTTCTCTCCATCAACTTCCCTTCTTCAATCTGGACCCAGAAATACAACGTAAACAAGTCAGATACACAACAGACACCCGGTGATGCTAGTAAACCACACAAGATGGACCAGTGCTGGATGTGCAGAACTGACGGAGGTAACACCATAAAACATCATATGTGCACACAGCTCTGTCACTGATTTCTAAATAAAATTCATGAGTAAAATCTGGCTTTAAAACAGCACGAGTGCTTGTACACATTTACCTTGGCCTCTGTAAACACAGTAGCTTCACGTATCCCATAAATCCATTCCTTTAGTTCTTCCAAGCTGTTGGTAGCCAAGTCCAGCACCGGGCCGACTGAAGGGTTGTTGGGCACCAGGGTGAAGACGTGAGGCCTGCTACCCCTGCCTTCATTACGTACAACTGGAGTTAAGAAAAATATCCGTTAGAACGCTCCGTTCTTTGTTGTGCAATTAACTAAACTGATGCAAGTATAATACTTTTAAAAATGTAAACAAACGCAGCTGTTTCCATATCAAAAGGAAAAATTTAAATAAATGTTATGAAGTCTACAAGAGAATCGTTCTTATATCCTGCAGCCACTAGATGGTGCTATTTGCCCAATCAACAATGCATGAAGTCAAAAAATGTGACCTAAATTATGGCTCAGGATTCAGAGTTGTTTTGATATTACTGCTTGAATTAAAGTTTTCCAACTTCAAGCTGTTTGCTAGTTTATTTGCACCTTTTCCAGTTTCCAGTCATTTAAGCTAAACCTGCCAGCTTCTTTTATATTTGGGGTGGTTTGTGAATCCCCTCCCATCTGTAGAACAGCAGCTGACAAGGAAATATTCAAATGATCAATTAAGCCCATTTTTAGATTAAATATAAATTAACTGTTAAACCTGTCCTGTATCCCCATTTCCCTCCATTTTTATATGAATCAGGCACTTTATTTTTGTAGAAATTATCTGAATGATTTTTATGTATTGTGTTGTATAAATTAAATGATAAATTGCAGTTTTAAAGTTCAAACAATAAGATAAAAAAAATTAGATTTTAATACTCTCCCTGTTTTTAAATCTATGATCAGTTTTAGTTGAGTACATATACTGTAAAAGCTCGTTAATTCTGTTGTATATACTTTGTGAGTTTTTAAGTTTTAAGCTGAATTAAGTGTTTCTGACATCCAGCAGAATGACTCAGTGTCTGACAGGAACATGTGTACACGCTGGGCTGGAGGATGTTGGTGAAGTATCAGAAGCAGACTCGTAACAAAACAGCAACAATCAAAACAAATCAAGGATTTATCATAGACCATAATGGAAACGGTTGCTGGATCTTTCTGCAGTTTAGGAACGGTTTGTGTAACTGTCTGTCTGCACTGGCGGGCCCTCTGGGAAGGTTGCAGGTTGCTCTGCAGCCTTGCAGCAAAGCTCGGCAGGAAGTAGAGAGAAAACTCACCAACTGAGCAGGATGCCAGATCCAAACTTCCTCTCAGCAGATCTCCAAGGGGGCTGAGCTCTGTTGTCTCCTGTTTAACAATCAAGTAAAAAGATGACTAAAGATTTGGTTTCTCTTGTTAAATTCTATCTAGAGAATGACAACCGCACATTTCTGTCAGGCTCAGCAGCTGTCGGACTAACGATCTCCTCCACGTAGTTTGCAGGAAACCACAACTGCTTCTTGTCTCTATAGTCACCTTTCCACCTGAGGGAAATTAGGATAATGGGTTAATAATGAGATTTAGCTTTCTATACACTGCATCTTATAAAAAAACAAATAAATGTTCACATAAATGTAATGCTATTGACTGGTGTGTAATCTACTCCTTATCCATCTTTCTCTACTGGACTAATGTAATAAATCCAAATGGAGACTTGACTTCCTCCGCAGCTCACTCACCATCCTCCTTCCTGCTTGTCTATATTGGAGATGATGGCGTTCTTGGTGAAGGAGAGCTCGTCATCTCTCTGAGCTCTATACTCGTATTTGGCTTTAGCTGTGGTCTGAAATGTACAGATATAAGATTTGGATGTCAACATTCGTGATCGATATGCACGGTTCAGTGAGTGTGTTCTGCAAGCTCACCCTAAAAACTGGCATTTGGTTGGCCTCAACGTAAAAGCCTGGATTCCTGCCCTCGTACAGCGCACCGTAATCTGGCTCCTGTTGAACAATATCCTGGCTGTTAACAGGTTCGTTTTTTCTACCCTGACTGCCTCTTTAATTGAGGAAACTAGTGGATAAGTCGTGATTTCTGTTCCTGAGATTTCATGTTTGTTTATTACATTTGGTCAACAGTGTTGACAATAGAACGGGAAACTCACAGCAGTGCCTATCTTCTCCAGTGTGTCCTCATTGATGGGGTAGCGCAGTTTCATTTTACGATACAGAGGATGCTTTTCATAGTAACTAATCAGATCTACAAGGCTGTCAAACTCCGAGTTCCCCAGCATCACAGACTGGCCTTCCTGCAGCACTCGACAGTGCTTGATCTTCCCCTCCGCCCTGTAAACATGATCGCAACGAAAGACTCATCATGAGCTACGGCAATCTCTAAGATTTTTCCAACTACCGTATTTTCCGGACTATAAGTCGCACTTTTATTCATAGTCTGGCTGGTCCTGCGACTTATATACCAAATTATGTATACCCCGCTGCTGCGGGCCGGCTCCAGTCCAGGTTTCAGCTCCTCTGCCCCGCTGGGAGGGTTTCAAACACCACCATCCTCTGCTGGAGACCATGGCGTGCTGCTGCGCCCTGATTGTTTATTCTGTTATCTTTACCAGTACTCGTCTTGCAATGTGAAATGCTTGGTCTCAGATTTTGTAAGAAAAATAATAAAATTTCCCCCCAAAATGCAACTTATAGTCCAGTGTGACTTATATGTTTTTTTCTTCTTCATTATACATTTTATGGATGGAGCGACTTATACGCCGGAAAATACGGTATAAGAAATTTAGATTTAAATGACATAAAATTACACATGATCACCAAATGAAGCAGTTATTAGTTACCTGAAGGAAATGGCAAAGGAGTTGGGTTCAGATCTCTTCCTGACGAGGAAAGCTCCGTCACGAGGAACCCTCATCAGCATGTTCTCAGCCTGGCTCCTAGACAGGTTTGCGTGGTACCACCTATAAAAAAGCATAAAGGAAAAGTAGGAAATACATTTTTTTCCTCAGCCACCTAAATAAATGTTAAAGATGAATAATAAATAAATAAATAAAATGAAGTTTTAATCTAGAACAGCTTTGGAAATCGTAGCTGATCAGGAATGATGGACATGGACATGATGGCAGCGGGACATTTTACAGTGTGGACAAAATTAGAGACAAAACAAACAAAATCCTAACAAATATTAAATGCACAATAAAGAGACGACCAAAAAACCCAACTAGTGTTACAACAAGGACCAAAACAATTAATTTAATAATGGAAAGATTTTGATTGAAAAAATCCTCGAGATTTGAGTTTTTGTACACAGATGCTCACTGATGATGTGTTTCACGGGGACAATTATTACCTCATTACTTCGCCACAACAACAGCGACTGAACAAACCACTGTGTTTGTGTTTCAGATTCCAATGGTTTTCATTCAGATATAAAACTCTTTACAAAAACTACTGTGCAGCATTTTAGATTCTCCAATTAAAGGCCAAAAAATCCAGAAAAACATGGAGCTGTGGTTTGTGGTGCGCTCTGGTCTCTTCATGTCGAGACTTGTGACAAACAAAAGCGCCTTTATGAATAGATTCTACTTGGACATGAAATAATTCAGTTTTACCAACATTCACACACTGGTAATAAAGCTGCTGAGCGTCAGCGTTTCCAGCACTAAGGACTTAATGTCTCAGCTGTGATGAGGAACTCACCTGCCTTCATACCGATCCTGTGCTAAAGAAAAATTTCCACAAGACAGAATGTCTGAACTGGTAAATTACAGGGTGCTGTACTCAGGCAGACCACCAATTACAGAGGTTCAAGTACTTCTGTAATTGTAGAGACTTTTTCACCAGCAAGTCACAAACAGTCTCGTTCTTGGATAGAGCTGAGCTGGATCAGAGTGAATCACAGGTCATCGATAGTAAAAGCTCCAAGAGACTCACTCCCTGCTCTCATGAGCGTTGGTCTGAGGCACCGGCTCGGTCAGCTTCATCTCAAACTCGTTGCAGCGCAGCGCCACCTGCTGGTAGTGAGTGATGAGGGCGTAGAGCGAATCGAACACCAGGTTGTCGGTCAGGAAGAACTTGGCGCTGCCAGCTTCCTGGCGAGAGTGTATGCGACAGTGCTGCACTCGTCCAGAACGCCTGTCACAAAAACAGGTCAGAGGGATATTGAATGAATGATCAATTTATTCAGTCATCTTAAGATAATGTGTACAATAACATGTCATACAAATAGATACAAATACCACTGCTCACTAACATATGCTTTCATTTGTATATGGTGTCTATTTGGCATCTCATGACTGAATGGGTTCAGGCAGAAGCAATAGCTTATATAATTGCCTAACCTTCTTACATGACAATTTTTCAATTTCCCGCGATGAACCAACAACCCAAATAAAAACAAAACACAAATCCACCCATCAACGTCAAATTAATACGCATCAAAAATATTTTTACTGATTAGTTTTTTTAGAACTGAAAGAGAAGTTGGTAATTTTATTTCTATTTTAGCCTCATTCCAAACTCCATACTCCCATTACAGAGATACATCTCCTTTTCATGCCCTTTTTGGCTTTTTGTAGAACAAACATACATACACCTCTAAATCATATTTACTTTCCCTCTTTGCAAAAAACATTAGTGTATTTTCTGGCAGAGCCGTGAATTTTACTCTAAACATAAATTGCATTATTTTATAATAGTATAGATCTTCTAATTTCATAATCTGTGATTATCAGTAGGAGCATAATAATTGCTCTTGTTGATAACTCGAATAGATTTCTTTTGTATAGTTTTTATTTCATGTATATATGTTTTAAAAGTTGAACCCCATATTTCTATACAATATGCCATGTATGGTTGTATTAGTGAACAGTATATTAGACGTAAGGCCTTATGGTTTAGTATGTCCTGCAGCTTATATAATAGACCCAAAGATTTGGCAATTTTTCCTTTTATATAATTTAAATGACACATATTCAGCACCTTTCCACTTGTTACCCTAAACATACTGCTCTCACATTATCTGTACACTTGTACTAGAGTGTGTAAAAATCATACGTGGGTCAATCAGGTGCTGTAATAACAGAGTACTGGAAACCCCCCATGAAGGCGAGTTATTCATGTGCCATTGCCCCGTGGTCGGAAAAGGCCTGAATCATCACATTTCCTCCTCAATGCTTTAGTGACAGGAGTCTATATGTTTTATCTGGGCCAAACATGAAGCTGTGCGTTATGGCAAAAAAAATAATATATATATATATATATATATATATATATATATATATATATATATATATATATATATATATATATATACATATACATATACATATATATATATATATATATATATATATATATATATATATATATATATATATATATATATATATATATATATATATAATTTTGCTGTGACTTGTTGCAGAAGAAAAGGCGATCGGATAGCTAAACATACCAAAAAGACAGCGTGTAGTCTCCAACAAAGGTTTCACTCTCCCGAACCAGAAAGGAGCCATCAGGAGCTCCAGTCTCTTGGCAGTAGTCGGATAACAGCCTCTCGGCTATCTGCCGCCCATCCCGCCCAGCACCGAGCTTTCCATGGAACCACTTTTCTGTCACGTGCTGCTCCATAGCATTGGCCACCTGGAAGGTGGAAAGAAAATGACACACGGCTCACGGCTACAGCACTCGTTCACAGAAGCACAAACATCGATAAGGTCCCTGCTTCACATTTCCAGTGTTCATGAATGAAACACAGTCCCCTATTAGTCACACCTACTAACCTCTCTGTGCTCTTCCTCATCGTCGTTTCCTATGGAGGTCTCTTCTGAGTAGTAGAGCATCCTGTTGGTCAGAACGCAGAAGTGAGGGTACCACTCCTGTTAGGAGAAAGAGTGAGCAGTGAGAAGTGGTTTGCTCAAATAAACAATATTTCTGTACAAATCTTTTATGAAATCCAGCTGACGTAGCTTACATGATTGATGGGGTCTTCCATGTACAGGATGCCATTTTTGATGGAGTTGCTGATGTCACTCTCAGAGTAGGGCGTGGAGGTGGAAACTTCTTCATAGGCACTGCCTTCTGTAAGCTTCTTATGCTAAAAAGACACAAATAGTAAAACGTTAATAAACAGAAGACAAAATACAACCAGAAATAATCATTTCTATTCAACTGTGATTTTTTTTTTCCCCTGAAGAAATATCAAATAATATCCTGGCACTGCAGCTGAGCCCTGACCTTAATGAGAATCTTTCTCTTGAGCTGGTTGGGCGATGGCAGGGCGTCCGCCACCATATCCACCGCCCTGGTAAGCAGCATGTCTCCAAATACCCTTTTGAACAACGTCGCCATGTTTCTCTGCTGAACGATGCCACAGTGGTCCTCGATGGAGAGGATGACAGGATACCTGAAACACAGATGCGATCATGAATGAAAAATGTTATCCTCTGTTTTAGTTCAGTTCTCTCACAACACACAGCAACGACGATGCAGCCATGTGTCACGTTTTCATTTTTATCACATTATTCTGTCCTGGGTCAGCCTCGTCACCTATGGGAACAGATGAAGCTACTTTGAAGACTCACTCTGACGTGACAAAAGCGTGCTCCTTGATCGTCATCAAGACATCGTAAAACTTGATTTTTGTGGTCAGGGTGTGTCCGTGGTAGATGACTGGCATCGACTCTGGACCATCCCAGCAGTCCACTGGAAAAAACACACACACGTGATTTTAATTCAGGTACTGCAACAGAAAAGGGACACAACAACAATGAATGCGCACCAACAACAAGTTTGCAGCATGTTTTCACAAAAAATAACCTGCTTGACCAGGTGTTTGAGTGCCAGCAGCTGAACGTAATTTGTGTGTGTGAGGATATAAAAGTGAAGGTGTGATGGTTCATCCTATAAGGTTATAATAATCTGGTGGTGGTTAGGTGTGTGTGTTTACCCACATTCTATACAGCGACATCCCATCCTCAGACAGCGAGCATACGCCTCCAAAGACGACTCACTGGAAAACTGGTCTCCAGTCAGGTAGCTAAAAATAAGCACCCAAAATTAAAGTGTCAACATGAGCGTGCTGTCACACTGAAAGTCTCCAACGAGAATCTACAAACTGCACAAGGAGGTTGTCTCTGTTTATGGATTTCAGAGTTCACAAAGACAGGACAGCTTCTCTTTGGCTGACAGGAGTAACCAGTTCAGTCAGACGGTTCAAGCTAAATCAATGCAGCATGGGAACTTTAATATTTCACTAGTACCAAAGGTTTCTATTTGAATAGTCTCTCTCACTCTTCAACAGCAGGAAAAAACACAATTTTTTTGTAAAGTAAAAAAAAAAAATAAAGTAAATAAATAAAGTGTATGAATTTTATGCAGGAACATAGTAAAATAATCAATATTGTTTGGGCAGAGCCTCCAGGACCTGTGTGTGGGTGTCTTTAGTGCTTACGTGTTGTGTGAAGAGGAGATCCAGTAGTGAGACAAAGGGTTGTTCATGTTCTCAGGACATACATGGTCCAAGGAGGAATCCCAGATGCTATTCTCTTTGGAGAAGAGGTATGTGAGGAACTGACAAGAGAGTAGAGTGGGGAAATCTTAACACCTTTATGAAAAACTTCTCATCAATTTTAGTTTAGTTCTCTATGTTAAATCACACACATATAAAACACCAGAAAGAGGTGGACAGGTGTGTCCAAGTTGTCTAATCTGTTTTCATACTCGGCTAAAAACATGCAAGTGTCTCTGATGTCCTCCTGATGGACGGAATGTGCCTTTAATTCCGTGTAAGCAGTGACTTACTAAACAAGTAATGAAGCATTTCACCAAACGTCCATTGTAGCAAAATCACCACACTGACTGTTAAAGAGCATTTTCAGCACAGCTGAAAGATTAGCCTGTTTTCATCTCTGAATAACCTCAGCCAAAGTGAGACGGCTCTAGTGGGCTGCGTCGCACCACCGTCCTCCTTTCTGCCCTTTAAAAACCTGATGGTAACCACAAAAGCATCTGAAACAGCATTCAGCACCACGGTTAATGACCTTCTCCAACTGTGTGGGGGAGGTGATTGCTGGAATTCATATCAGTATCTGAGAGATCCCCCACCTACACCCAACCAGCAGACAGAGGGGCATCGGAAAATAGCAGCTCCACACATAAAAATATCCATTACAGAGTCGAACTTTAGAGTTGTTTAGAAACATTTCAATGAAAAATAAAGTGTTATGGTGGGAATTTTTATTTTACTTCATCTGGTTGGAAATATGGCTGCTCCAGTTCTCTGAGAGGATCCTTCAGGTAGTCGAACATAAACTTCTGAACTTCGTCCAAGTCTGTGGCCCACAGCTCCTTCATTAACACACAGAATAATACAAAAGGGTTACAGAATATATACATGTATACAAACAAACAAACACACACACACACACACACACATGGACGCAAGCAAAATTGTACCTTTTGCTCATCAAGCAGAAAGTTCCTGAAATCCTTTAGAGAAATCCTGATTTCAGGTCTAACTGTGAACCTGACAGAGAACACAATGGCACAGGTGATTACATAAATGTCTGACCCATAACAAAGATTTATTACGCATGCTTGATTTGTTTTTCAACCTACTTTTCAAGAAACGGGATTTCCATCTGAAAGATGAAAGAGAAACGGTTCAATTAATCAGTTTTTACTGTGTAACGAATCTTTAGCAGACAGACTTCCTGTAGGTGGGTAGGAGGCCACTGAGGTCATTCATTTAATATGACCCTAGTCTGAATGCCTGTGTGTGTGTGTGTGTGTGTGTGTGTGTGTGTGTGTGTGTGTGTGTGTGTGTGTGTGTGTGTGTGTGTGTGTGTGTGTGTGTGTGTGTGTGTGTGTGTGTGTGTGTGTGTGTGTGTGTGTGTGTGTGTGTGTGTGTGTGTGTGTGTGTGTGTGTGTGTGTGTGGGTGTGTGTGGTGTGTGTGTGTGTGGTGTGTGTGTGTGTGTGTGTGTGTGTGTGTGTGTGTGTGTGTGTGTGTGTGTGTGTGTGTGTGTGTGTGTGTGTGTGTGTGTGTGCGAGCGCTAATGGCCTCCACTAGAGGGGTTTGGCTGGTTTTCACTGGTGCATATTGATCTTGAAGCCATTTGAGAACATACAGAGGGGGGATGAAGTAGGATGCGGTAGGAGTGTGTGTGTGTGTGTGGGGGGGGGGGGGGGGCTACAGCTATCTTTGAATAGAATGACCTCACTTACGCTTTTCTGGGCATCGCACATGAGGTTACGATACAGCTGGGCAAACTGGCTGAAGCTCACGTCCCCGTTTCTTATCTCACCGTCCTAGGAGCAAACATCACATCAAGAACAAGAAGTCAAGAGCCAGTAATTATGTCCGATGAATCTTTAGCTTTGAACAGCAGCGCTGAAGAGGAAATAAGACAGGAGAATGGAATGGGGGGTCTGGGATAAGAAGAAGAATTTTACCGGAAGTTTCTCTTTGAGGAACTTCACGCTTGGCACCTTGTAGTTGACCTGGTTCAGCATGTTCTTCAGCTCCTTACAGGATATCCTAACACACACGCACACACACACACGTGTTATGGAAATCAAACTAACAAACACACATGCACATACTTTTAAGTGCAAAGGTCTAAAAAGCCAGGACACTTTGCTACATGACATAAGTGAAGTTGTACATTTGATAGGTGAAACCTTGTAAACAGACATGTTCTATTAAGTCCTTTTGAGTCAACAACACAACCTGAAATTTTGGCAAGAGATGATCATACCCTAACAAAATGACAAAGACAGGGATGTTACAGCCAAACATCTCTGACCATCTCCTTCGTTCACTGCAGTCTGTTTCCTGCTGCAGGAAGAGCAGCTGGTGTGTGTGGCTCTTAGGTCAGTTCCCCGTTTCACCTTAACCGGACTCTCTCACAAACACCTACTGATGCTAAACCAGGACAGATGCAGTCTTAGTGGTAGGAAAACCTCTAAATATGAACTGAACTCACCTGTCTTCTCTGTTACGATCTACGGAATAGAACTGCTTGCGTAACCACCTAAAAGATAAAAGTTGAGACATTTAATTTGGGGAAAGCAAAACAAAGGAGACCTTGTTACAGCCCTGTCCACACTAATAAAACATTTTATTACCTATTAGCACTTCTCATAAATATGCAAACAATGTTTCTGTTGAGATTGTTGCAAAAGCCTTCCTAAGTAAGGATGATTAATAACTCAGGTTTTAGTGCACTCAGCAATGAGGGATCTTGGCTAAACAAGGACTTTGTAGCCCTCCAACATGCATGCTCGCTCTGCTTTTCCTAAGGTATGTGCACTTTGGAGCTGTGTCTAAAGGGTCACCCACATCTGACTTGCTTTACCCAGATCCGGTTGCTATTAAACATCAGCCATGTGCTGAAAGGTTAATTACTGAGAGGAAATGGTGAACAGTGATAAACAATCAAAGAGCTACAATTGTTTTCAGCACCTTGTTTTGTTTGAGACGTGCGTTTGCATTTTTGTTACCGTTCAACTTGCAGAGGTGTTGGTGCCCTCAAAGTGTCAGCCACAAGCCATTCTAACCCTTTAATCCACATGGTCATCTCTTCATCTGATGTTGCTGAGAAAAACAGTTGAGCACTTGAATGAGATCCACTTATATGATGTTGGATTTGTTTGAATAAAAGCACCAAAGGTAAAACAATATATGAGCTGAATTTGTGTTTGACTAATGAGATTCAAAGAGGTCTAAAATAATGTGTGTGTACCTGCAAGGCTGAGTGTTTTAAGGCGGAATTCTGTGCCGTACAGAATAACAAAGCAATGAGACTGATCGAGCCGTACTGCCGAATCCTCAACGTAGCGCTCAAAATCCCGGGACTTAGGACCTTGACGGATCTCCTTGATCTCTCGAATGTCGACTGTGAAGCCAGACACAAAAATAACAGTGAATGAACTTTAAGAAGATTGTAAGCAAAAATGAAGAGTTGGTAGCAATATTCACTACACAAAAACAGTTGAATAGGTTATACATTGTGTTTGAAAAACAGATTCTTCAATAAGAATGCACATTTTAAGGACTGAAGTCACCCCAGCCATCAACTGTTCAGACTACTTCCATCAGGAAGGAGGTTCTGCAGCATCCGGTCCAGAACCAGCAGACTGAGAGACAGCTTTTTCCATCAGGCCATCAGACTGCTGAACACTTCGCAGACACCTCACCCTCACTACTGAAACTCCAACATTACACACTCCATACTGTACATTAATGCCACTGTTTTGCACATACCAGCCTCTGTACATTTTATATCTCTTATTTTATTGTTTACGTTATTCATTTGTAAAATATGTATGTACGTATTATACACACACTCACACTCACACACGTAGAAAAATAAAAAATACTTAGCACACACATTTAGTAATGTATATACCTTACATACTAATACTAATACTAATACTATTTGTATGTAAGGTATGTGGCTAATCTAAGTAATAATATGTATAGTATAATACTATACATATTATTACTTAGATTAGCCATCTTTATATTTAGCTTGTTTTTACGTTATTGTATTTTTGCACAACTCTGTTGCAGTGAAGCTCGCACACAAGAATTTCACTCGCATGTACTGTACCAGTGTACCTGCACATGTGACGTGACAATAAAAGTGATTTGATTTTAGAACAGTGAATGAAAGAATTATGGGGGGGGGGGGGGGGGGGGGGGGTCCTGGAGGGTGCGTGGGAGTTTGCCCAACCAATCTGCATGTGTTGTGGATTTGGAGAAGGCGTTCGACCGCGTCCCTCGGAGGGCCCTGTGGTGGGTATGACGGGAGAATGGGGTACCAGGAGCATTCATCGTCTCAGAATGATAGAGAATGGCACTAAGGTTAATGCTTGATGAGAATCGATACAATTAAATAAATGTAATCTGTTGATGAATTTATGTATACAATTTCTCAAGAAAGCTTAGGAAGTTAGCTTGTGTATATTTCCCATAAAAGCAGAGATCGATATCATGCATCGGAATTCAGCTAAAAGATAAGATATTGAAATAAGTTTTGGTCCATATCGCCCAGGGTTAGCAGACAGGCAGAGGTAGTAATGCACCAAACCACAGACAAGTTTTAATTCTAGTGATGATTTACACTAGAAAACATTTATTTTGGTACAAACAAAAGATCAAAGTCAGCAACCAGGAAACTAACTCTGGTTTTGCCTCCAGCCACTAAAATCTACTGAACAGGATTAGAGACGAAGTCACCTCATCAGTTCCGTTCACGACATGACTCGTCTGTTTTTCGTTTTGTTTTTTTCACATAAGAATAATTAATTGAGAAACTGTTGGCGTGTTTAGATTTTAAATAGCAATACATCAACAGCAGTTGGAGACCTAAAGCAGGGGCTCTCCTGCTGAATGTGCACACATTTACTTATCAGCTCCTGCTGCACTTCCTGCACCCATACCACACATCCTGTGCCTTTTTCGCCTACACACAGCATCTGTGCTGGTGTATAGGTGAGTGTGTGCATGATGGTTTTTTTGTCTTTTGTTAGAAATGAGGTCTTCTCACAGTATTTCACCAAAACTGAGCATGCCAGTCAAACATCACATGTGAGCTTACTTTACTGGCTTTTTCATCTGACTGGCAATATTTTTTCATTTGAGTCTGGATTTTTTGGAGGATTTTCGAGACAGATGCAGGAAATAAGATATTAAAAAATGCCAGAGGTGTGACCTAATCATTAGAGATGAGGGAGGGATTCCTGCACTTCCTCCCCCGTTTTCTCCTCATTCCTCCCACACATTTTAACCAGCCTAATAAAACTTCCCTTTCAGTAGCAAGTGGGCTGTTGAGGTCACTGTTTGAGAAACATGATGTTTTAAAATAGAATATAAAAGCAACACTTGTGTTGGCAAGTTCCTCTGAACAAGGAGGTTGTGTCAAGTTATTTATTTTACATTTTATCATACTCTATTTTTATGACTAAAACGTTAAATGTAATTAAAACAAACAGCATCCAAACATAAATAAGACATGTACGTGTGCAACATAATTAAAATCCATAAAGTATTTGATAACAAGATCTGGTGCATCTGACAGCCTAGGAGACGTTTATTCCATCTTAATGTTTGTTTGCTATTACCAATACACAAACAAAATCCAGGCTGCATTTATTACAGCTGCTATGTAAAAGTCATACAAAAGTATGACAAATATTTTGTTGTATCCAAGACCAATTCAACCAGGCATAGTTTTATACTTCGGATGTTTTTGTTTATGGTTGAATGAAAAGATGACAGATTTACCAAACACCACCAAAACCACGCCTCCGTCAGATCTGGCAGATTCTGATTGGATCAATAAAAGCAATGTGTCGTCTCTTAATGCTACGCGAGATCAGTCCTAGTGGAATATTTAAAGTCATATTACTTATTATATTCTGTAGGATTATAATAACGTAATTAATATTTTGATTTCACAGATTGGTCACATCTTATTATTGACTTTGTTTGATTAGCTTTATTAAAAATAGAGTTCTTTGATTTATTAAGAGGAGAGAGTCCATTCTTCATTCTTCTCTTGAGCCGGAAAGAAGCAGTTTAGAAGCAAATGCTTGAGACCTTGAGGCCATATCTCATGCAGACTAGTTCTGTGTCAGAGGGGAAAAATGACTTTTGTTGGAAAACAGTCATTTCATTCCATTACACCAGACCACTGTCCTAAATCAGATACATATTTAATATTTCATCAAAGCAAATTAGTCATGACACATTTAACAAATTTTACAGTGTGCGCTTATGCAGTGCTTTCAAATTTTGATTTCTCATTTTTAAAAAATCTGAACTGAGCAGTAAAGCCAGCGGCAAACAAAGTGTTAGAGCGAATGAGGAAACATAAGGATCTGATCCAGCCTACAGCCAAAGAACATCTGTGGTTAGCTCACCATGATGCGTGGACGAGATTTACCAGTACAAGTGAAGGTCACCTGCAGTTATAATAATTTACTAGGTTTCTCCTCCGTGCACTCACTTTGCAAATTTACGGTGATGAAAATGCCATTTGAAATTCATACTTTAGACACAGGTTTGTCAAAATCTTGAGTTTCTGTTTTTTTCTGTCACATTACAGATAAATAATTTCCACACCGGAGGTCAGGTGAACAAAAGAATGATGACTAACAGTCATTCAGTCAAGTGATAGAGTGCAAAGTGGAAACACAACATTTCTGTTTCATCTGTAGTTTTCATACAAGTGAATGAGAACAAAAACAGACAAGATCCAATTGTTATCTCAAATAAATGTGATAAAACAAAATCATTGTGATAGAGCTAGCTCGGCATTTTCTAGAGACACATTCACTTGTCCTTTTGAAAAGGCCCTCTCAATTTTAGTACATCAAATCATGCGCTTAAAGCTAAAATGGCAAATTTGGACAACAAATTAGCCTAAAACACGTTTTCATACTTTTTAACGTTCACACATAGTAGAACTATAAATATAGTGGAGATAAAAACCAACATTGGTCTGAAAACCTCTGACAATAACACGTTTCAGAACAAAAGCAACCATTGGACCACCTGTCTGTTAGTCTCATCAAAATGCCGCACTTCCCTGCGTCCACTAGAAACACTACTGGTGTGAGAGGTTCTCTGCTCAAGAATATCAGAGGAGAAACAGCCAGATGCTACCACTTTCACTTCAGGACAAACTACCAGAGTACCCCCTCAAAAAAACACTTTTTGAAGTCACAGACAACAAAAGACATTTGGAGCTAGAAAACTGCAACTGGTGTTTAGCACCATCTCGTTTCATCCGGCATCACAGGTTTCCGGTACAGGCAAAAGCATCTCAGAGTGGATACCCAGGGGGAGGGATGAGTGTTCTGTGACCGTGTTTACATTCAAAACCTAGCTTGTTTGCAGATTCATTACAACAGCTTTAACTGTGTGAAAAGTGAGTGTGCCATGTTTGTCAGTCTCAGATGACTTATGTAAACCACTTGTTATTGGCGACACATTCACCAGTTGTATAGATGATATGCAAAATATTTTCTAGATTTACAGAATGTAAAACACAAAATGTTTCAGGACAAGTCTCTGGTGGAGATGTAGTCAAGAACAGACTTGGAACCAAACTGTCTTATTTTTATAAGCCCAAGACTCTACAAACCATTGGTCTACTTCTTTATGCTAATAACATACTATACACCCTCTCTCTCTCTCACACACACACACACATGCGCGCAAACGCACACACACAGAATACCTTAAGTGTAAGAAACAAAAAGACTATGACAAGTGTTTGGTAGGAAGGGTATGTAACAGAATTAAAGCACATTAACACAAGAAAACTAAATGTGTAAAATACTGTGATAAAAGGACAGTTGTAGGCAAAAAATGTACTGATTATTCTTTGTACCATTACTGCCTACGATCATCTTACTGCAGGCCAAATTGATTGGCTGATGACATCCTTCCAGCAAATAATAAAATAAAACCCAGAGCATCTATTTCTGTACATTAATAAACACCATGAGCCTTTTTCATTTGGACAAAAGTATCGAGTTGCAGCTATGAGCAAAGCCTTCTCAGCTTATAAAATGAAACTGCATGAAAGAAAATAAAAAGCAAAGCATCTTTTTTTCTCTCTATTTTTTTGCATGTGCACTTTTAGTTGCATCCGGAGCTGGGTGTGCAGCTGTGCACAAGGCATCCTACCACCAGAGAGGCAGAAGACTCAACCACTCACATCAAGCCCGCATATCCTCAAACACATGCAACTTACAGGAAAGACTGAGGGAGTCTAAAGGCGGATTCATGCTTCTCCGTCTGCGTCAGTGCGGAGACACGCAACTACGCCATTATCCGTCCTTGCGTAGGGCCCCGGCAGGCACGCAAGTACGTACGAGTCGAGCCCACTTTTTTAAACATCTGTCGAACAAGACGGAGAACGCAAGCTTGTGATTGGTCAGGGCACCGCTGTCGTCTACACTGCTGCCATTGCGCCCTCAAAAATATACAGAGAGCCGAGAATAACTAGCGGTAGACACGGAGAAGCTTGAAGAATACCTCGTGAAAAAAACTCTAAAATATAAACGTTTGATTCCCCCGTGACTGGATGAGTGAAAAGATGCGCAGCAAGCGTTTTATTTGTGGACGGAAATGACAGGAAATGTGGGTTTAGAGGTGGCGAGCCCATGAAGAGGTGGAGGAGAATGATAGACAAATTTGTCCATGTTAAAAAGTCTCTTATATACAAAAAACACAATATAAACACACTATTTTGGACCGGATACCACAGAACAGCTCCACGCCCTCTCTTGTCCTACCGGGGAATTGCTTTGCAACACTCCCCAGGAGGCAGAGAAGTATGTGGGCAACATGTCTCTGTCAATCCGTGCGTGTCTGTCCCTTGTGGAGCTGACGGAGATGCATGAATCAGGCTTAAGTCTACTTCCGCACCATGGGTCCCTAGAAGAACGAAAAAAATGAATGCAAGTCAATGGGGCTAAAAACGCAATTTTTTTATCCGCTTTGCCTTACACCCTGGATCACACACATGTTGTACTGCAATTTAAATGAAAAGTAATGATGGATGTTTCGACCATGTCAGTCATGTACTTTGAGATTTATCAGCTTGGAAAAGTTCGTAATTAGCATGACTACAAACTAGAAATCGGCACGTCGTATATGTGACGTCACTAGATAATCTCCTCTCCTCTAACGTAGCTGCTACTTACCAAATGACCAGATTTATGGTGGTTCTTTCCTCCTGTGGGAAATTTGCTGACCTTACAGCCCTTTTCCCTCAGTTTTCTCCGTGTCTGGTTTGATGACGTCACTTTTGTGAAGTGCATTTATAGTCCTGGACTTGTTTTAGCACAAAACCTAAAATAGCGTTTCCCCATGTTCGAAAATAAGCACGTTGTTGATACCAAAATGCTTCTTTAAAATTCACGGACATTATATGTGAAATCCATGGTACAAAACAAGCTGAATTCGAAAATAGCGTTTTTAGTGCCATTGACTTGCATTCATTTTTTTGTTCTTCCGGGGACCCATGGTGCAGGAGTAAGTAGGCATGACTTAGGCTCCCTATGGAGCAGGGCCAACCAACCAGTCTCTCTTGCCCTCAGTGACACTGATGTAGTGGTACCTAACGTACTACACTACTTGGCACAAAAAAAATTCCACCACCTGGATTTAACTGAGCAAATAGGTATGTCTCCTATTGGATAATTACTGCATGGGCAATTATACTTCAGCTGGTAACAAATTATTTAACCCCAACTGGAGCAATGAGTTTCTTCTTATTTCTTAACCATGTGGAAAGACATCTGGTAGTCGTGGAAAAGATGTTAGTCTGTTTGAGAACGGTCAGATTATTGACATGCATCTAGCAGAGAAAACATCTAAGGAGATTACAGAAACAACTAAAATTGGGTGAAGAACTGTCCAACACATTATTAAAAACTGGTCTGACGAGTCCAGGTGGACCCTGCTCAAGAGTGATGGGTGCATCAGGGTAAGAAGAGAGCCAGATGAAGTGATGCACCCATCATGCCTAGAGCCTACTGTACACGCCTGTGGGGGCAGTGTTATGATCTGGGGTTGCTGCAGTTGGTCAGGTCTAGGTTCAGCAACAGGATGTGCTTGGGATAGGGCTAGAACAAACAATTATTTGGATCATCGATTAATTGGATGGGGTCTTGACTCAATCAATAAATCACTAGCCTAGTGAACTAGACCAAATTCTTGCTTTGCCAAGTTTGGTCTAGGAACGCTCCATTGGAACCTCCGCAGCCCCTAGCAGCATTCTGGCTGGCCAATCAAAGTTCTCTATAGGGGTTTCAATTCTATAGAGCATCGCAGCATTCTATCTGCATTGTGGACCAAAGTCACCGCTTTATACGCTTTGTGGGCCAATCAGGGCCCTTTATTTGTCTGGTGGGTGGGATGATACAACAGAGTGGAACAAGATGGCGACAGCTAGTTTGGAATGGATTTTACATCTATTTTGGACAAATTGGACTTGGGCTTTATTAGAATCAGGAGCAGATACTTGTATTTGTTTTTTTTTTTTTAGAAAAAAGGATGTATTTCCACCTTCTTCAATTGCGGACTGCCTCATTTACCAACATCGGTTGCGGTGAGTACATCACTTTGTTCATTGTCCAGAAGCATGCGGCAATTGTTTGAAAGACAACGATAGAACCTGCTCCACGACCAAGAGCCGACAACGGAGCGTTGCCAGACTCAATGATATATTTATTTAGTCTGGCTTGCCAGGCTAGGATTAAATGGGAATTTTTAAAAACTGCCAGCGAAACATTTTTTCTCTCCCTCCTTTAATAGCATGCTATCAACTAAATATATCCATAATTAAACAATGATCAGTAAAATTGTATGTATTTCATTAACATGTAAGCTACTGGAAATGCTAATAACATTTAATTTCTACAGCTCAGTGGTATAGTGGTATTGTCCACCCTGGACTGGGGGATCGAGGGTCAATTCCAGGTGGGGTCATGCCAAAGACTTTAAAAAGGGGACGCAATGCCTCCCTGCTTGACACTCAACTTTAGTGGTTGTATAGGGGGGTTAAACCATTACATTATTCCTGAGTGCAGCCACGGCTGCAGCTCACCGCTTCCCTCCATGGGGATGGGCCAAAAGCGGAGAAGAATTTCACCAGTGTGTGATGATGACTATGGGACTTTAAAATGTAATGGTGACACACATTTTATGTACGGGTTATCAATAATCCCATTTAAATTATATTCGCAGATAGACACGTTTATGAATTACATGCTACAGTGGCTTGCCATACTCCTGCAGCAGTGTTGAGCAGAGCAGACCTGAAGCAACAACCTGACGGCAGCGGCTATGCTCCATAGCGCTGCAGTCAGCTAAGAATAAACAGGATGATGGGGACTTTTCTTCAGCTTGAGTTAAGATATTCTTAGTTCCACAACCATTGTTTTCTGGGAACCTCACTTGACTTGATCGTGAGCCTGCTACCTGCTAGCATTTGCTAATCTGCCCAGTTACTTTAGATCCCAAAGTTTGGACGGTTTCTGCCTTTGTGTTTTTGCTGGTTTCTTTCTTTTCTTCCACAGCATCTAGATTAGCACATTGTGCATCAGTGAAAAGCATCTTCTTTACAAACTAACCAGCAACTTACCTTTGTTCAAAAGTTCAGGGCAAAAAAACAACTTTAAAAGATGTTACACGAGTGCTACGTCTAAAACTGTTTATCGCACGTGCCTCATATACGTCTCTCGTTCTGATCTGCCTCGGTCTGCTCTGCTGCCGCATACAGATGAGCTGCACACATTGACTGCTACATAAAGGTTGCATGACACTAAGGCGATGGGACGAATGAATCGGCCATCGGCGATGGGCTGAGCCGTTACGGTAGGTTTTTTTTTTACTGGAGGCGATTTGTTTATTTATTTATTAGGCCATGAGTTTGTTTGCTATTGACAAATATTTTACACGTTACACACAGAGAACATCGCAGAGGTAACAATCAAGAAAAGATCTCCATCAGCGCATCTGAGCCTTTTCTCACCTCCTCCTCTTCTCGCTGCTGACAGTGCGCGCACAAGCAGCGCGCTGAGGAGGAGCTCGGAGAGCGCCTGTGACACACTCGACATCGTGCACAACAGTGCATTGTTGTTGTGGGTCAGAATTATATTTAAAAAAAAGCAGACGGAAAATGCTAATATTTATAGTGGGGGAGTGGGGGGGGGGGGGGGGGCAAATGTTTGTGTGCAAATGTTTGTGAGGGGGTGTGATTGGTTTCCAGTTAACCGGCTATTAACTGTTAAGGGGCGTCAATAACTGGTTAAAGAAATTTTGGAAAACGTGCATCCCTAGTATGTGCTCCAAGAATGAGGTCAGCTGACTACCTGAACATACTGAATGACCAGGTTATTCCATCTTCCCTGATGGCACGGGCATATTCCAAGATGACAATACCAGGATTCATCAGGCTCAGATGGTGAAAGAGTGGTTCAAGGAGCATGAAACATCATTTTCACGCATCGTTTTGTCACCACAGAGTCCTGACCTTAATCCCATTGAGAATTTTTGGATGTACTGAAGAAGGCTTTGTGCAGCGGTCAGACGCTACCATCATCAGTGCAGGGTCTTGGTGAAACAATAATGCAATACTGGGTGGAAATAAATCTTGAGACGCTGCAGAAGCTTATTGAAACAACGCAACATTAAATGTCAAAGCTAAAGGCAGTCCAACGAAATATATGAGTGTGTGACCTTTTTATGGGTCAAGCAGCATATTTATGTGCTGCTAAACAAAAGTTTTGTTTAAGAATTTATTCCAGGACTGGACAACATCTCAATTTTTTTTTAAATGTTGACATATTATAAAACAAGATAGAAGATGATGCAGTAACATATAGACATAATTGTTTATATAAACTTGATATTTCATATTTATATGGAATTATCACATCTTATTGATCATTTAACACAGATGCAGCCAATCCTTAACACTACAATCGCTAGCTTGCTGGTTCTCCGTCTCCGACTACAAGTAGTCATAAGTAGTAATATATTCTTACAAGTACGGACAATTGTAGGCAAAAAAATAAAATAAAATAAAAACTTAGAGAAAATGTGTTCTCTAGGGGGAAAAAAGCTGAAGTTGTATTTCTAGCATAACTTTTACATAAACTCACATAAATTGTCACAAAAGGATATAGGTGAACATGAGCTGAAGCTCAGAATTATTTAGCTTTTTCAGCATGTTTGTTTTGCCAAACCAGAGATTTCTAGGGTTGCATGTCTCGATGATTGCTACTTTGTGGGTCTGAAGCTGAAAGGTTTGAGAGCCACTGTGTCAGTTAAAGCATGACAGAGACCACAAAACAAAACAGACAAAAACTTGAGTGGGACACAAGAATGTACAGCACCTGCCACAGAGCGCTGGGCGAAGCTGGAGGTAAATTCCCTCTTACAGAGTATGTGGACATAAAAAGGACCACATTGGATCTGAACTTCATTTTCTATGTTGTTGGCCACAGGAAATGCTCAAAGACAGCTTCAAGAGCGAGGGAATGAGAAGTCTGTTAAAGTTAGTTGGGAAAGTCACTTGTCCAGCAGAGGTGTCGGCTAAAGCACAAATCCAAACAAAGCTGAAACTATTCTTCTAATGTGATTAGTTTCAGATAAGGTGTTAGGAGTTTCTTAAGAATGAGAATAAGCCTGCATAAATGGTTAAACAACACGTAAAAGCTTTGAGGCAACATTGGCTGACATACATCGGCGGCGCTTCCACCAAGTAATGCCAGTACGACATTCTGCACAAAATACAACGATAAAAAAGTTAAAACTTATTTAATTGTGTGTTGAGCTGTCCTGAATGCAGGTTAGGTTGTGCTATAAAAACAAAAGGAAAAAGCATCGCAACTTTCTGTATTCATCTGCCACAAACCTTTAAATTTAATTTACAGGGTGATCGCTGACCGTGTGTGTGTGTGTGTGTGTGTGTGTGTGTGTGTGGTGTGTGTGTGTGTGTGTGTTCGTTCAGAAGCTACTCACTCTCTCCATCAATTTTATCCGTTCCCCGAGTCCAGATAACAGTCCTAGTCTCCAATTTCACTTGAAAAGTCCTCCTTTCTGGGCGCTGTGATTTTTTAGAATAAAACAGAGTCAGCACAGTGCCCAGCTCCAGATCCCGGCACAGACTGTTCTCCTCCGCGTGGTCCGTCCACGGAATAGGTCCATTGGAAAAGAAGCCTGAGTTTCCAGCCATGTTCACTTCCCCTGTTTGTTTTACGTTTCCTCTTAGAACAATCTGCTCAGTCCGGGCCTAGACAGGGTTACCTACAAATGAGGAGGAGAATCCATGAAAATGCCCCAGTTATGTGTGCACTCTACACAGCTGCAAAAGGGTCAGGAAAAGACAATAATAATATAAGAAAACTGTTGCACACACTTGTACATTTATGTCAGCAGATGTGCAGACAGATACGTTCATCTCTCTGAACAGCTCTCACCTACATTTAAGGGCGCATCTTACAATATTCTCATGCAAACTTACTAAATGTTGCATTGATTTGTTTATAGAATTGTATCTGAATAAATTGTTTTCTTAGGCGACCATTTTTGACTTATTTAGAGCATTAAGAAACAATAATATGCTTTGTACGATTGACATCTTGATGTTTAATCACACAGGCTAAAACATATATAACGCGCATGCATCAAAAATATTTTAATCCATTGAATTTAGATTTTTAAGTACAGATTTTTTATTAAATACAGAGTACAGCACGATTACAGATCATAAAGAGTTACCCGTCAACCATTGGTGTAAATAAATCAGAGATCCGATCTAAACTCCTTAAATAATGATGGATTATTTATTTCACATGTGTCTGAACACATTTAGCTTTTAGGCCGGTGGAAGCAGGTATGCTTATTCTGATTTAAGCGTGTAGAAAAAACCAACAGGCCTGTGAACTGCTGCGGGAAAACAAAAGTTTTGACTCAAATGCATCATTTTGGAAATACGACAGGTGAGAAAAACAAGAAAAATTGGATCGCAGCGTAACATGAAGTGTCTATTAACTATTTTCCCAGCGTGGAAAAAGGGTCCGGTGAGGGCTACCCACCGTCCATTTGGCTGGGCCCAGGAAGAATATGGCTGGCTTCTCCCAAGAAAAAGGACAGGTAGCGGCTTTAATCGTCTCCCTTCTCTCATTTCTTCTCTTTAATGTGCGGAGAACAATTTACAAGAAAAACAACAAAAAACAACAAGCAAAAAGAGCTGTGCTGGAAGTGCCTACCGCAACAATCTCGGCCCGACCGCTACAGCACATCTCCAAAGCCTGCTCTCCTCGTCTCCCGTCGTCTTTTCCCTGCTTCTTTGCTCCACGAGCCCGGTTTCCCGTTATTAAATCATCGCCAGGGCCTCGAACGGCGCTGCTCTCCCAACGACAACAGTTCCAGCAGTTTCCTTTACTCCCCTCCAGTCGTCCATAGAGAGAAACAGGCAGGCAGAAAGCGAACCGTGGCAAGACTACGCAAGTTTGCTCTCTCTGACCAGCTCTATTACTCCCCCCACCTTCGCAGCAAACCACACTTCCGTTGCGGCCTTTCACAATAAAGCACGCATTCACAGTAAGCATTGTGCAGAAATGAATTTGCAGACCACGTTGCAAAGGATAAACGTAAAGGGGGAAAAATAATAAAACTTGTTCTACTCACAGTTTTGCCACGTTGCTCTTGCTAAATATTTTAACAAAACATGGATTTTATATATTTTTTCTAAATTCGAAGCAATTTTTGATACGCATTTTCTGTTACGTCTACAGTGAGTTATAAGAATAAAATTATCAAGTGACATGGGTCAAATCACCGTATAGCAAAACATCCCATTCAATGCCATCCTTATTTCGCAAAAACAAGACAAAACAGTACTGTCTTTTTTTCTTTTTTCAGTCAGATTTTACATATTTTCTTTTTAGTCTTTATAGTATTTACACAAACTTGCGGCGGTTTTCACATTTTCACTTCGTGTAATTTAGCTTTAAACCTTTTATAAGCAGCCATAATATTTAAATGTGGAGCCACTTATAATTTCATAATTTACACACTTTATTTATTTGACATATAAACTTGTAATCTACATCTGTAGGCATTAGACAAACTCATATATAAATCTTTAGTGACACACGAAGTCATGCTTTTGTACTGAAGTCAATTAAGAAACTTCCGGGAATTCCTTGCAGTAACAACGTGAACTTGATTATTCTAAGGAGTACCATCTCGACTATTCAGGATTAGATTTTTATTCTCAACCTTAATCACAATATCAGTCCGTTAACTTTATAATTATTTTCTCTTCACTTTCATTTTTAATGTATTTATTAGTTTTTCATTGAAAACCCACCAAAACAGAGATTAAATAGGTGAAAGTGGAATTAGTATTGGTGATTGCTGGACTTTGACCCTGTTGGTTGAATAGCTGCTGATTATCTCATCGAAGAATGTTATTTTTTCTGTTTTTATCTCTGACCATATATCTGACCACATGTAAGCAAATAAAACGACAAACAAAAGACAAACAGGACAAAGTTGATGTTTTATTCTGAAAACTACAAAGCTCAAAAGAACAACAGCTTTGAAACAATGCCAAGATTGTGTCTAAAATGATTTAATAACAAGAAATATTGATGACAAAAGTTAGAATATCCATTTATGTTAAGAAAATGTTCTAAGACAAGTTCTGCTTTATCATAACAATTTAAAAAAACAGCACACAACAAGGGTAGATGATGTGATTTTTTTGGCAATCTCCACACCCCTCCATCAGAGAGAAGAGTCTCCTTTAGCTTCAGGACACAAAACATATGCTTCAGCTTAGGCATGCCGATGGGGGGTCTGTAGGAGGAATTGGGGGGGGGGGGGGGGGGGGGGGGGGGGTTAAAAGAGCGGGGGAAAAGGAGGAATCCTGGTATGGGGGCCCATCTAATATTATATCGTCCCGGGCCCAAGCAAGGCTTTCAGCTGGCCTGCTTCAGTTATTTCATGTAACCAAGATCAACGTTACGCCCTGTTTGCTGTAAAACTGTGGAAACACACACGTGCTCAGGAGCTGCACGTGAAGAGCTTTTTGTTGAGGATGCATACGGCACGCATAAAAAAAAAACAATCACTGAAAGGTGACAAAATCCCTGAAATAAAAACTCAAGACTGCATGGATAAGAGACAACATTCGGTGTGCCTCCACATTGCCTCGCTCTTACTATCCCAGTCAAACCATTGCAGCTGAAAGTCACCCCATCCTCACCTTTCATGATGTTCCTAGCAGTCTTCCACACACAATAATTTATTATTCTATGACAATATTAGGTTCTTCCAATAGATCTGATGGCTTACAAATCTTAGAACATGTCATCTGACACAACATAATACTAATGTGTTCATACTTGTGTGGATTACAGTCAGATAGCTCCTGCTACATACACAATACTAAAAAAAAGGTTCCTAAGGAGATTTACCTCATGGCAATGTGTAGTGAAGCGAGTTTTCTCCTGTACACAGCCAGTCAGTATTTACAGCAGACTTATTAACCTGTGATCACAGCTTAAGTGCAGTCCTGGTTTCTTCTTCCACTTGCCACGCCACACAGTGAAAACATCATGACATCAGCTACAGACCACCCTTACAATCAAAGGCCTGGGTAGAAATGTAAAAACACCAAGTGCGGTTAAAACTCGTAATCCTTTTCAGCCATGTCGATCGCCCAGGCGAACTTCTCCCTCTGGGTCTTGTTGTAGATCTTTTCAATAGGGATGCCATACTTTTTACACCTGGACAGATGAAGACATGAATCAAAAGGGATCACATGGAAGGTCCAATGTCAACAGAAAATACCAAGATTCAAAAACATTCTAAAGTTAAAGCAATTTCCTAGGGGTGGTCACTGCCACCCCTGGCCACCCCTTGGAGGCACCACTGCTGATCATCACTTGTGAGTCCAATTCTACTAAATCAGGAGTTCTGGCAGCTTGATTTTATGGAGTATACATGTGTGTGTTAACACAATGCCCAGGATTCTCAGAAGGGAAATCCAAATAATCCCAATTCTACAGTACAGGAGATGAACCCGTTTTTGACCCGTCATCTCTTTTGCCCCCATTCTCACATGTCCTAAACTGAGCGCCAGGTTCCCATGCACCGCCCTGTTTGAGGGAACCCCATCCCTCACACTGCAGCCAAGACAAGCACAGAACATTCCTGCAGTCATTGTGCTCGAGGACAAGATTCTCCCAAAATAGCGGTGGGGCATCAGTGATGGAGGGCACTCCTCTGTTTCCCTCCTCCTCTGAGCATGGCCCTGCGTTCAGCCACAGGCTCCCTACATGGTGGGAGGAGTGCTGTTTGGGGACGCTTCCAAGCTCGCAGAAACAAACTCCATTGTTCCTGGTGCTCACACGCTTTTCTTCCTCTCATTTTCCTTCTGCAGCCGTTAGCTTTTTTGCTTCTGCTGCTCCTTTTCCGACAATGCAAGGTCATTTCCTGCCTTTCTGTCATCAGGGTGGCCCCACACGCCCAGCCACGCCGGGACGGCCACCTTGTGCAACAAATGCGAGCAGTTTTACAGCTTCTTTACCTTGTAAAATCTCACACAAGACAGCAGTAAACTATTTATGCCGTGGAACATAAATACCAGGCAACAGAGATGCGTGGATCCAGGTAGTTGAGCTTGGAGGTTCCCAGAGCAATCTGCTTGTTCTCCTCTCGGTCTGTAGCTTGTACCTGGAGCTTCATCAGCTGCTCTTCTATCCTTTGTACAGCTTTACGCTTCACCTCCACAGTCCTGAGAGTAAAAAAACAGATCAAATCCAGCATGGGACTGAATAAGGATTGAGTAATAAAGTAGGGAAAAAGACACTGACAAAAACACGTAAATAAACCAAGATGAAGACTCATATCAACAGAAACATAAAGAATACACAAATGAGCGTCGGAGAGGAGATAGTTACATGAGAGAATAATAGATCTGAGCACTCAGACACTCTTACTTTTTGCTCTTTTCATCATGTGAAGCCTTGTGATCGGCTTTAGCGGCCTTCAGCTGCTTCCTAGCTGTAGATAGTTGCTTTTCCTTCTCATCAATCTGCAATCACAAACAAAAGGCTGGATTAGTAAAATAATGATTTTGGACACGTTTGTTTTCACTAGAGGCTGACCGACATATCGGCTGGCCAATATATCGGGCCGATTTACTCAATTTGTTTCCATATCGGCAAAAATAATTAAAAAAAATCAGGCACCCGTGTGGTCAACTGCCGCACTAGTAGACTGAAGACAGGACCTGAAGGACCCCAGCACACTTTTTTTTTAAAGTTTGTTTTATATTCTTTAAAAGTCGGTATCAGCTTTAAAAAACCCATATGGATCGGCCTGTAGTCTTCACAATGAAAGCAAATAAATAAAGGAAGGTGCAACTCAGCAGCTCACTTTGGTCTGAAGATTCTGCATGGACTTCTCAAATGTTTTGGGTGGTGCTCTCTGGTGGTTACAGAGAATGGCCACAGCTCGGTTGGCTCGGTTGTAAGACAGGATCTTAGCCGGGATGCTGTCATCCGCTGTAGAAGACAATAACAATAACAACATAATAACAGATGAGAGGGTGAGCTTTCCATGACTGAAATTTAAAATATATTATTTAATAAAATTAAACATTTAAATGCGAAAAAGCTACAAACCAAATGCAACAGGTATCTAGTCTGTTAGAGATGAATGAATGAAAGGGGTGTGACTCACGGCAGGTGAGCTCCTTCAGCTGCTGCTGTAGGGTGATCGAGGCATTGTAGGTACGAAAAACTTTGGCTGTTAGTCCATCCATCAGTTCCTGTAAGTGCTTATTCAGAATGGAAGTCTAAGAGAAGAGAACAACAATGAGGCTACAGATGAAGCAGAGTAATAAACGTAAATAATTTAGCATTTCAGTGCAATTCTTACGTTGAGCCTGTCAAAGAGGTCATCTTCAGGTTGTTTGTTCTCCAGGAACAACTGAAGGTTTTTGAAGACCTGATGATAAACAAACACAAAACAATTAAGATGAAGGCACGGTCCCATTTCTGCCACAAGGGGGAGGGAGTTAGCTGGATGTGCTAAGTGTGCTAAGTGCTATAGTAAGCCCAGGTGTAGATTTTAGTCTTGGGTTTCTTAAGCCGGATGTACACTGTGCAACTTTCTCACTCGTAGTACTCAGCTTCAGCTCAAACTGTACGACTTCCTCGCAGGGCAGATCTCACGAGTCATGTGCTCACACTGTACGACCCAGTTCTCTGAAGCGACCGGACTGCTCACACTGTACATCTGGTAGCAACATGTCAGACCTAAAAAAATATGCTAAAAATAGCAGATTTTACACAACACGTCAGACTTTTTTGTCTTGTTTTGCCTGTTGTCCTTCGGGAGTGCTGCAGGAGGACACACAGGGATTTATGGGGGTTGGATGAGGAAAACAAAATAAAGAAAGTAAATCTGTGTTTTGTGATCAGTTTAATTTCACAAGAACACGACGAACACGCTTTCTTGACAATCCTTGTCATTGTGCGTAAAAGACGTGTAGAAATAAAAACGAACAGCGTGTGTTATTAGGGAAATAGCAGGTGAGCGGTGTTGATGCATGATTGCGCATGCGCCGTGAACGGTTCTGGTACTTTTTGGGTCGCAGCTGCTCGCTGTGCCGCTTCAACAGTGTGATACCCTCACGAGGAACAAGCAAAATATCAAACACGCCAGAAGTCTGTGCGAGCTCACGATTGCTGATCGGTAGCTGGTCACATGGTGTTAATTGCCTCTCGTAACCCCCTGTACACTACACGACGCTCAGCGCAAAACTCGCCCTGATCTCGTGGATTCTCACACGAGTGGAAAATCGGCTCAAAAGTGAAAAAGTCGCACAGTGTACGCCCGGCTTTAGAGGAAAAGAAGGGAGGCTGTGTCATCAGACAAACAGCAGAACAGAGGACTTGTAGTTAAAATGTGTGTAAATGAGTGTGTGTGAGCGTGTGTGTTTGGTTGCCACTAATAGCAGGAAACTCTGAGGGGGCGCTGACGGAAAGAGTTCTGTATGTGATCACATGCCTGTGAAAACATCCTTCATAATAAAGACTTCTTATCTGATTCAAACTAAATTCTTGTAAACAAACACTGAGCCTCCATTAAAGCATAAATCCTACGCTTCCACTCTTTCCAGTAGGTTGCTCTATTATTTTACCCTTGTGGTTTTTTTGTCTTACCCTTTTCTCCACAGGCATTTTGTTGTAGTAGCGGATAGAGTCTTTCCCCAAAAAATCTAACTCTACCACAAACTCCTGGTCGTTTATCTTGGGATGTAATTTAATGTGCTCCACCCGCAGCGAGCAGCAGCCGACAGTGTCCGCTGTCTCGCCCTCCTCTTTCTCATTCCCTGCCCTCAGAGCGAGCTGCAAAAGAAACACAAAAATACACTCACCATCAGGATAAGACTTTTGAAACAACTATTTGAAATCCTGAAAGCCGCAGCGTTCCTAAAAGGAATGCACATTTCATGCCAGAGTTTCATATTAAAATCCTTTTATTTTGAAAAATGATGGAGCTACTGACCTTTTGGTCAAACTCTGAAAATAATGTTATGTGTTATTTTTCTACATCACAATATCTTTGTGACTTTTTTGCACAAAATCGATAAAATCGACAGAGTCATGTCATATTTGTATTTGCTGAAGTTAATTAGCTGTGGCGGCCATCTTTAATTGTGTATACTCCAAAAGTGAATCAGTTATAGAGATGGTTCTTGGGCAATAATTGGTTACTCGTGTTTTGGAAGAAGTTTTAATCACCTTGTCAATAAAATACAGAGCCACAGCTCTCTGTCTGATCCTCATCTCCTTTGACTTCCAGTCGTCTCTGTACTGAGTACGAATGCGATCGACACACTTCTTCAAACAGCGGGCAGTTTCATATTTCTGCCAGTCCTTCTCCCCCTGCACACAAACACACACGCATACGTAAAGACAGACGGACACAACGGGCCAGTGGAAGCTGGACGTATGGGACGACAGCTACCTTGATCCTGGAGCTGGGGTTCAACATGATGTACTTAATGGAGCCCTGGATGTTCTCGGTCCACGATGCTAACCAGGTCACCTTGTTGTCATGGCGGACCTCTTTCCACTTAGAACCTGGGGGAGGTTTAGGCTGCTTGGAGTCCCTGTAGGACAAGAGTTTGTTTTACTGAAAACAACATTCTTCTGACTCTGCCAAGATTGTAGTTTTATCGCTACTTACAGGTGCAAAAATCACCAAATGCAGGCAAATGTCACTATTTGACCCTCTAATGAAGCAGTCCAAGTAACCTTAGTGCTGCAGCTCTGCCGCTGACAGTATGTGGGGATCAACACGTCCTCCCTGGGTTGTCATTGTTTGCTCAGATACGGGAAGACTACCTTTGACATGATGCCAACTGTGTGTGTGTGTGTAAATGTCACGTTGTGCAAGCTACATATTCTGTTTGCTGTGGCTTTTTATAGCAACTGAATTTCGCAAATTAACTTTCTAACAAACAACTTCACATGCCCCCCCCCCCCCCCCCCCCGGCACTGGAGGACTAACATGTGACCAACACAACAATATAAATAACTCCAGCTATCAAAACGAATTAATCTGATGACACACACACACACACACACACACACACACACACACACACACACACACACACACACACACACACACACCAGGATGGAGAAGTCAAGTAGGAGCTTATAGAAGCCAGACTTGCTCCATCTTACACCTGTAATTGACCATCGTGTGGTCCTGTAACAGCACTTCCAGCGGTTGGATGGGGCCACCTTGTGGTCCACCTTAGGACCAGACACTCAACACAAGCAGCCTTCTGACAGACTTAATGTTTCCTTCTAAGCAGTGACAATACTGAGAAAGAGATTCCCCACTTGCTACAGTTGATGATGATGTCTTCAGGTCTGATGCGCCGTTTCAGCATCCCCATCTTTGGATGGTCGCCACGACCCCGGAAGAGGCCCGGCGGCTCGGTACGGAAGTTTCCAATCCTCTCCTTGTGGTTGTCCATGATGCAGAAACCGTACTCCTGCAGAAGGCGCTCATTTTCCTCTTTGATTTTCTGCAAATGGTATGAAATCACGGTGACGGAACCCATAATGTTCTAAATGCTCTGAAGTTTCGGAGGATGGAGACTCACCTTCTTCTCCTCCTTTGACATCTGTTTGCGAGCCTCTGATTGGGCCTTAAAGTAGTCATTCATTTCACTGAAGTTACACTTATTCAGGTCTGTGATTATTGCCTTCTCCTCTGATGTCATTTCCTACAGGTACAAAGCATTTTAGTATCAAATCTTTATACCTTTACACTTCTTTAGGTTTAAGAGCACTCACCTTCCTCCAGTCCTTGAAGAAATTCTTCCTGAAGACGTCTTTAGTGGAGTACTCATGATCTAACATCTTGGCAAAAAATGTGGCCACCTCCTCAGCTGCAGCGCTAAGTTTCATAATCTTACCTAGAAACACAGAAAGTCCTGTAGTCCTGGCATAAGAATAAAATAATAAAGAGGATCAGCTTCATTCTTATTGCTCACCATCGTAGTAAAATCGGACTTTATTAGGCATGGGCTCGTACGGAGGAGCAAACACTGGGCCTTTATGCTCAAGGAAACGCCACTTGGAGCCATCCGTGTACCTTTCCTCCTCCCACCTAAAAACCAAAGGGCATAAACCACCAGAGACATAAATGATATCAGAGAATCAGCTTTCTGTCCTTAGAATGTCTTTTCCATAAAATGATCTCACCACTTCCATTTTTCCTCCTCCTCCTTTTTGGTTTTCTTCCCATCTGTTGCTTTTTTGTCTTTTGTCTTCTTTTTTGGCTTGATGTCCTTAAAACATAATAAAAGCTGCTCTTTACCCAAAGTCACGTCGAGCTCTGAGAACACAACAATGCACCAAAACACTCAGAAGTACCTCATCGTCCTCATCTTCTTCATACTCATGTTTTCTCTTCTTGGCCTTTTTGTCATGCTCCACTTTGACTTTCTTGGGCTTGTATTCAAACCTATTAAAAGAAGTAATTATAAAGCTCTGTTGTTGACACGAATGCAGATAACCAAACAGGGATGTTGATTAGATTTGAACAAAACCAACTCTTCATCGTCACGCTCTCGTTTGGAGGCCTTGTTGTGTTTTGGATACGGATAGAAGCTGTTGTCCTCTTCAGGCTCACTCTTCACGACAACCGGACTCGTCTCTCTGAAGGACACAATCAACTCCGCATCAGTGAAGTAAATCCTAGATTGATAGCTGAGCAACTGCTGCACTCGTGTTAAATCTGATCAGTAGAGCTTTACATGTGTAATCACTTTTACACCACACTGATTACAAGAAAGTGACACGGTCTACCTCATATATCCATTTTCCTTCTCCTTAGGCTTTTCTGAATGGGATGATTGGATCTGTAAAAAAAGTTGCATAATCTCCTTAATGCCTGAAATATAAACAATAATACAAGTTTTAAACTGAGCTATTCATTGTTTATTGTTAATAAAACAACCACATAACAATCTTTTTAATTTCATAATGTAGTTATATAACATTAAAGGGATTCTGTGCAGTATTGCTTGCTTTTAGCACCCCCTAGTGTCCGGTATTAATTCACTGTTTAATCCACCAAAAGCGAAACTTGTCTCCTCCCTGTGCGTTTGTCTTTTAAACACCTTGATCTAACTGCTGAAATGTCTCCTCAGCCTTCATTAGTTTCTAGAGGAGCAGTCCATCACTAAATCAAACAAATCAGCTGTGTTCATGATTTAAACGTGCATGAAACGAGCTGGAAGCAGACTCCAGCTCCACCATGTCAGCTCCCCTCCACTCCACCAGCAGGGAGTGGACTCTGAAGTTGCAAGTGTGATATTCTGGCCTCAGGGGGCGGTGGGGTCCGAGTGACATTTCATTAACTCTTGAAAGGGTCATTTTAGCACATTCTGGCTCAAGAAACTGATTTAAAAATCGGAACACATAGTATCCTTTTAACAGACAAATAAAATGGGTCGGGGCTGCGCAGTGAAGGCAAGAAGGTCCTGGGTTTGCTGCCCAGCCTGGAATCTTTCTGCATAGAGTTTGCATGTTCTCCCTGTGCATGCGAGGGTTCTCTCCGTGAACTCCGGCTTTCTCCCACAGTCCAAAAACATGACTGTTAGGTTAATTGGTCTGTCTAAATTGTCCTTAGGTGTGAGTGTGTGTCTCTGTGTTGCCCTGCGATGGACTGGCTCTCTGTCCAGGGTGTACCCCGCCTGATTGCCCATTGACCGCTGGAGATAGGCACCAGCCCCCCTTTCGACACTACATGGGCAAAGCGGGTTTAGACAATGGATAGATGGATGGATGGATAAAATGGGCCCTTTCTACTTGTAGATCCTCCAGCAGGGGGCAGTAGACAAGTACGGAACTAGAAATGAAGAAGGTACTAATCCTAATTATAGACATGAATACAGAAACCCCATCGGGCGCAAGAGAGCGTAACGGTGTCGCCGCCATATTGGATGGGTTCCTCACTCTCCAAACCCAAATGGAGTCAACACAGAGTGAGCAACTATGCCCAATTTTTTGTGTGGCCTACGGTTGCAACAGCTGGTGCGTTATTGAAAATAGATCCTGTGGGATTACTACGACTTTTCTAGCCTACCTGTTGGGATTTTATATTTTAATGTATGTTATTTAATTATATTTATATTTTAGCTATCATGCCATATTATATGTCTGACTTTGTGAAAAAGCAAAATAAAATGTGTTTTTCAGTTGGGTAAACAACTTCTTCAGTAGAAATAAATACACTGGGGTGAATGGAGACCCATCCAAGATGGCAACCAGCAACTACGCCAGCTCAAATAGGCAACACCAGTCCAAGGGGTGCCTATACATATGAAGTCTGTGGTCCTAATACTCCATGTGAATGCTAGAAGTAGTTTGATGCTCATTTGCATAACCAACACAGAACATGAGATCCTGAACCTAACGCTGTTTTCCATATTTGACCACGATGGCTGCAACTTTGTTATTTCTCACCATTAGTTACTAACAGTTTAATAGTCTGGAGCCCTAGGCTTTGATTTTTGTTTTGTTTTTAAAGGAAGAACATCTCTTACTAACACTGAGAAGCCCAAGTGATTAGAGATTTGTTAAATGAAACGTACTCCTCAGATGTTGAAAGAGGAATGAGAGCAGAGAGACGAACCTTGTCCTCTCTCCTCTTGTCTTTGTGTTTGTCTCTGTGCTTGTCTGAGCTGCTGTCGCTGTGCTTCAGCTTCTCTTTGTCTCTGTGTTTCTTCTCAGAGGATTCCTTATGTTCGCTGGAGGACAAAAGGTCAGAGAGGCCAAGTGCAAAGGGTCAGATGGGGTCGGGGACAACAGACAATATCACTGTGAGCTTTGTCCTCATCGTCTTTGTTTAACATCACCACAAGAGTACATAAATGACTGTAATATCACACACCTATCTGTGATTGTTCACCAGGAGACAGATAAAGATAAAACCCACCTATTGATGTGCTTGATTTTCTCTCTTTCCTTGTCTTTCTTGTAATCTTTGTGTCTGTGTTCCTTCTCTTTGTGCTTGTCTTTATGTTTATGAGAGTCTGCAAAGGAATGCAGAAATGAATTTGCACATAAAAGAAAACGTGCATCATGTGACAATCAGTCTTCTACATCTATGCTTCCCTGGATAGAGATGCCTTTCTGGGTGAAGTCTCCTCTCAGGTTACACTCTGAGGGCGCTCTAATGAAGCACAACACTTAGCTTTGATAAGAAATGCTCTTGTAAGAACAAGATTTGGAAATAAAATTCCCTGTCCATGTTGCATAATCAAATCAGTGCACTTGGTTTTTTAGAATTACAAAAGAAGAAAATGTGTTATGTCAAATGTCCAGAGTGATGCATCTGAAATAGAGAAGCGACTATGGCAATAGTCCCAAAAAGAGACAATTAATTAAAAATAACATCCCAAATAATAACTTTTATGTCGATTTGTTTGTGTATTCTCAGTCGTCCAGGGCATGATCATCTTGGAGGTTTTTCTAATTTTGCTTGAAGACACTTCGCCTCTCATCCAACTGAAGGAGCTTCTTGGATGAGAAGCGAATTGTCTTCAAGGAAAATTAGAAGTCCAGTTGTTTCCAACTAAACCTTCAAGACTTTTATGTTAAGTTTGACTAATGAGTCATTACAACTGATGACTAAATTTAGAGGCAGATTTTGATCCTGGTCATTACTGGAGATGGAGATCTTTTAAGGAAACAATGATTTCCTAGCATTCAGAAAGTATAATTATCAATCTGTTAAAAAATAATGGAAAAAAAACATATTGGGGTAAACCTTGCATGAAAAGTTAGGTAATGTGGGAAATCTAACTAGCACATATCTTGGAGGTCAGGAGTCTATTGAAGTTAATTGGATTTTTACATTATTTCCCATCAATCGTGCAGGTATTCCCTATCATAAAGATTTTTTTGTGTGTTTAAAACTTAAAATGCTTCTCAAACTCCCAGTGAGTCATGAAGGACTGCTGCTGAAACTCTGTTAAGAGTTCTCTTCTCCAGTCGCTACATGCCTGCTTAGTATGGGGATTGTTGTCAAGTCCCTGACACAACAAGTCATTGAGTCAGTGCCATCTACTGAGTTCCCTATAGGAAACTTATTTCTAATTTTCATAATTAACTGATCTCAATTGGAATGTTTACTTTGTGAAGCCTTGATTGGGCGCTATAAAAGGAATTGAATGAAAACCTAGGAGGACCTGGATCATCTCCTTTTTAGTGATGCATCCTAATTATAAGCCAAATCACTTCACTCTTATTTCTTTGTTCTCCTTGATCTATGTAAGAAATTCAGAGGAACACTAAAAATAAAAATAGCAGCAAATAAAACAAAAAAAATGATAAATTATGATTTAAACATTTTTCTGCATATTCTGTTCATTGATGGATTGCTACATCCTTTATGCTCTCTTACTATTCTCTGCAGAGTCAAATATTAAATATATTGTTAAAACAAACTTGAAAATAACAAATTCAGATGAACTTTTTACTTTCCCCAGTAAACTAAAACTTGAATTTGATTTAAAAAAATATTAATAAGGAAAATCTTCAGAGAAACAAAGGGCAACTTTCTTTAGGGAGTGTACAAATCCCCGTCTGCGTGCTGTTGTCTGAACCAGAGGGCGGAGGAGAGACGCGCTCAGCCCCCAGCCCTCGCCTCCATCACGGCGGACAGCTGGCGCACAGAGCGCAGCGGCGCCCTGGATGCTACACAGAAAAAGAAAATGGCGCAGAGACTAAGTCCTCAGCCCGTATTCGAGCACTTTCGGCTCCACATTTCTCTACACTAGCACAGCCATTTCACCCCAGACAAGCATGCAAAATCAACCCGAGGCCAGGCTCTTTCAGAATCCCCGTCCAGATGAGAAAACCGAGGATGGCAAATGCACATTTCAGTCCCTCTTTTTGAACAATAGCCGCAAGAGAGTAGAGAAGGGACTTAGTCTCTGGGACGCCATTTCTGTCCTTTAAAAACTAACACATACAGGTACAAACGATGACGAGAGCATTTCTAACAATACAGACCATCAGAACACCTACCGCTTCCTTTTTGGCCACAGCTGACCTGAAAAATGCGACAAAAATATTTTTTATTATTCCAAAATTTAAAATGCCGGTAGCTTGGTTGTCCAAGTTTCAATTGATGGACTACTACACCCAAGAGGAAAAGACAGAATACGAAAATAAAAACCAACGCGGCACGAAATCAAACATTTGTCTCCAAAACTTTAGATTAATACTAGTTTTTATCTCATCTAACATTTATTGACAATAATTACATGTCCTTACGGCTATCACTTATCAGCTGTTGAGGAATTACTGAAAACGATGACCTGAAACTACCTGAGAGTCTCCGCGTCCATGATCCCCACTCATGATCTGGTTGTTTTTGTTTATTACAGCAGGTAAAGTTCGCACAGTAGACGATTGATCAGGATGCGAGGTTCAGGGAACCCTCGCTGACAGCCTGGAATGAAGTCCCACCGTTTCCCTACTGCGCATGCGTGCACCAAACGAGGAGCACAGTCCCATCATCTGATAACGCGGTACAATATCAGAGGTGGGCAATGTCACTCCACGAGGGCCAGTGTCCCTGCAGGTTTTAGATGTGTCCTGGAACCAACACAGCTGATTTAAATAAATAAATTAGCTCCTCAACATGTCCTGGAGTTCTCCAAAGGCCTGGTAACAACTAATCATGTGATTCAGGAGTGTTGAACCAAGGTGAGATCTAAAACCTGCAGGGACACGGGCCCTCGTGGACAGATTGCCCACGAAAACGGTGTTCTATTATAACACCGTTTTCACAGTTCAGAGGCAGATTTGACATAGTTTACATCTACCAGGTGTTACTAAACACACACTATGGATTGTACTCATTAGTAATTACTTTGTAAATATTTGTAATAAACTGAAAAGAATCAACACATTTCACAGGACAAAAGCAGTAAAAAAATTTATTCATTTTACAGCATTATTATACAGTAATTAGTTTATTAATCAGTTTTCACATGAATAATCCAGCATTTAATCGTAAAAGCCCATTCACACCAACTGTGCACACATCGTACTACAATATTGCATAAATGCATGAAATTACAAACAATAGCTTCATATTTCTTCTAAAACAATCTGTACACGGGTTCATCCTCCAGTGGAAAAGTCGTAATCCAGGCCAGGAAAATTAACCGATTCACAGCGGAAACAGATTCACAGGTAAACGGAGCTGCGGTCGGGTTTATTTAGACTTCCTTCGCTTGGCTTGGGTAGGGCTTGCAGCAGTTTCTGCAAAAATATGCAGGTCCATAAAAAAAATAAATACAAAATGTGCAGTGAGAGTTGGCATGCTTTAACATGATTTGAGTATTTCTATCACCTTTTACAGCAGTGCTTGATCCAGGCCTGGCTGATCTCTTTCTGATGCCACTATCAGCTACTGGCTCCTCCTCCACCTCTTTGTCCGCTCGGGAGCTGCGTCTGCTTGGCCCCTTGGGCTTCTCCACAGCAGCTCTGGGAGAACCAGACAGACAAACAAGGAAAAACAAGACACATTATTGAAAAGCCAGTTTTATTTAGTGTAATCCCAATCAGGACTCTGCTGTTTTTCCTCTTCTACCACAGATATTGATCAGTCTTCATCCTCCCAGCATCCACATCAATGTGAAAACTGCTTGTGTCTACACAATTAAGTTAAAATACATACCTTAGCTCTAAGCTGATGGGCGCCTTTCTTTTCTTTGCCCATCTGTGGTAGAAGTGGAAAAACAGCAGTGAACTATCAGCTGATCTGTACAAAAATAGTCTCCCTGCCTCAACATAAGGATATGTCCCAATGAAGAGACACGGTAATACCAATGGCTGGCAGAGGGAGAAAATTTGTCAAGTACTAATCAAACGTTTTGATGCTTGTAACCAATAACATACCAAAATATAAGGCAAACCTAATGTCTGAAATTGGGACGCTCAGACTACATGTGACCGACTAGACATCAGGCTTTTATAGCATCTTTCAGTGACTGTGATTAAAAACAATCTTTATCGGTCCTAGTTAAGATTATTTAATGCTTTTTCACTGGCAATTAAACAGAAAATTACGTGAAATCTTTTCTTTTTTGGTCATTTTGTGGTACTGTATTTGTAAAAACAAAGGCAAGAAGATCAGCAAACAAATGTAATAGTAAAATATAATTTATTCATCATACCCCAACAACTTCCCCTCTTGTTTATTTTGCCAAGGCTTTAATGTTTATTATCTTAAAGCTTCAAGAAAGGCCCATAGAAACTATTCCTAATCTAGTCAAAAACAGGAACAAAATGCGAACAGAGATCGTCTTCTGTAACTTTTATTTTTGTAACTTTAATAAACTTGCAAAAAAGAAATGAATAAGAACTGGTTTTCTTCACAGTATAAACTTGCACAACACCGAGGGCCACCTTAATTAACTCTCCGATATCCACAACAAACACAGAAAACGTTTCTTTCTTCAATTATTCAAAGGTTGAATATTGAACAATTTAATAAAAAGCTACATTTTTAAACAATCGGTCGTTTACAGGTGTGCAGAATCAATGTGCATAATTTCCTTCAAAAGCTATATTTTAATTAAAAAATAGTTAAATATTAACTTTGACGGACACGCCGCTGGGATTATGTTTACATCTACCAGCCAATAGAAGGCACCGTTATGGGTTGCCAAACAGTCCGCTCGGCTCAACAAGGCTGCTACTGTTGAAAATGGCAGACTTGGCAAGTCAAGCAGCCGCTTCCGAGCCCAGATGACCCTATCCTTCTCAGAAGAGGAGCGACCATAAAAGATCTAAAACCAGAGTGAGTTTAGGTGACGCCTACAGCAGATGGACCCAAATAAAAAATGTCACGTATCGGCAGAGAACCTGGTATCCCCACAGCTGGAAACCTTGTTCTATTGTTGCAACTACAACCTCCACACACTAGATGTCACTTTGGTATCATGCTCCATATTTCACCTTTAAGTTTATTATTCAGCCCCCCCCCCCCCCCTTTTTTTTAAGTTTACTATGTTTTTCTTTTAAATGTAGTTCTAAAAAAATAGGAAAACTGTAGGGTTAAAAACCTAAGACAGCAACAAAAAAAAAAATATATATATGTTTGTTATAAAGAATCTCACCCTTGCTCAGAACCTGCAGCCACATCTTCACCTAAAACACACACACACACACACAGAGTGTTAATTATCTGGCATTTAGCAGCAAAATATTCAAATTATTTTGGGAAATCTGAAACAAAAACAACTATGGAATTGTTACTTCTCTTCTCAGTCGTGCCACGTTCCTGTGAAGCTTCTTGTTGAAGAGGTGCTGGAGGACAAAAGGTACAACTATGAATAGAGAAAACTATCCTAACAACTCAATGCAAAAGAAACTACAACACACATTTGTATAGCTTTGTAAAAATTTGCAGGGTGTCAAGGAAATCCTTGCTCATCTGTCCTTGCTCTACTAAATTCACTACCTACAAAGGTTTTTCCACAACGCACATACAGATTTTTATTTACCAAGAAGTAGTTTTTGCACAGCAGTAATAAATAAATTGCATCATGGTACATGTGAGCAGGAGCATTACATAAAAGACTAGACACCAAAATGCACCCTTTGCTGTCTAAGTATGCATACCTGGAGTGGTCAGACAGGATTCAGAAGGTGCGGCAACTGGTGGAATGGAAAGCTCAACAACTGGGGGGTCAGATTGCACTGGTGGTACTCCACTGGGAGCTGGAGGGTGTGAGACTTTAGAGCCCTCAGCAGGTCCTGGTGCAGCAACAATTGGAACAACAGACGGTACTGGACTTTGTAAAGGAGTGACTGTCGTGAGGAAGGTACTGGAAGAGACTCCAGAGGTGGTACCTACTACAGTCACAACTGGAACTTGAGAACTGACTGCCTGAGGTAGGCTTGAGACTGAGGCAGGAGTACATAAAGAAGCCTGGCCAGCCAGCTTAACCAGGCTAGAAGTATGGGAGGAAACTACAGTCAGAGAACTGTTTGAGCCAACAGCCGTGGTATGGGGAGCTTGTGCTTCAGTCTGAAGAGCTGGATTAGCAGGAGGAATAAAGACCTGTGGTGGGAGAGCCCCAGTGTGTCCATGCAGCGGCCTTTCTACAGAGCTTTGCTGAGAATCACTTGTCCCAGACACAGGAGATGTCACGGGCTTACTCTTCCCATGGGGTGTTGGAGAGGGTGATACAGGGCTCTTTCGAATGGTGTTAACAGTCCCAGGACTAGAACATGGGGGTGGAGAAGTTAGAGGTGGCTGAAAGGAAGAACTCAAAGGGTTTGGATGGGAAGGAGGCTGACAAACAGCGAGAGCAGATTTCTGAGAACTTGTCTCACCTACATTTTCTGTTTTGATATTTCCTTGGTTGATTTGTTGAGAAGCAATGAGAGTACCAACAGGGACTGAAGAAGACAAACTAGAAGCTATGTGAACCTGTCCAACAGCACTCTTCATGGAGTGAGCACTTGTCATAATGGCCCCTGATGGCTGTGTGGAGGTTGGAGCAGGAGAAAGTTGGATGTTTGCTGCTGGCGCCTGAATAGCACCCATCATGGTGACAGACTGGGATACCACAGTTGTATTGGGAGGGACTGAAGAACCTGTGACCTGAAAAATTGGATTGATCAGTACAGGGGTGGTTGTAATAAACTGAGCAGGTCTCGTGCCAGAACTCTGCTGTCGGGTGTCCTGAGGTCTGATGTTTTTGTTAGGGACGCCCATCATAGAGGTGGGCACCTGTGACGTGGTCGCGGATGTAATGGGGTTTGAGGTGACAAGCACTCTGAACTGGCTGGGAGAAAGGTTGCTTGATGATGCAGGAATCTGTATAATAGGATGAACATTTGTTAACGGTTTAGGACTAGGGCTTGGTTTAAGAGCTGAACTGATTGGATTTACAGAAGAGTTGGAGCTAGAACTGGTACTAATAGCAGAAACTGAACTGTTCTGACCAGATGAGACTGTATTGATGTTAAAACCTAGAGTGGCATTAGTGTTGGTGCTGACTGAGCTGCAAGGAGAAGGTGTTGAATGTAAGTTTGGATTTAAATTGACACAAGTAGTACTTAAGTTGACATTAGTCAGAGGGTGTGAGCTGGGGACTGGAAGAGGGTACAAAGTAGAACTGCTTGTAGAAATGGGTACAGCAGGTCTGAGTTTAGCTTCAGTTTCATTTACAGTAGCTGTGGTGACAACAGATGGCAGACTCTGTGAAGTACTGGAGACTGGTCTGTCTTGATCCAGAGAAGACTTAGAGGCGTCTTTTCCTATGGCAACAGTATTACTCAGCGTAGGCCCAAGTGCCATGTTCAATACACTCGTGTTATCCAGTAACTGGTTAAGTGATGTCGGAGCTTCTCTGAGAGCAGGTGAGACTTCAGTATTTTGTATAGAAGTCTGGTGAGTTGGACCCCGATCAACTGCACTCGCCTGTAGTTCTACATCAGGTTTAGGCTGCTGGGATGTCTGCAGACGATGACTTGTCATTCTGGAGGTCGATAAATCCCTGAATTGTTGTAACTGGGACTGAGGTTGGGGCGTTAGACGCTGCTCTGGGGTAATCATTCCCTGATTCTCCCTGACCCCATCAGCAGGATTACTGTGAATCCCATGGAGGGGGCTCTGAGTCTGTTGCATTTCCATTCCTCCACTAACTTGTGAAGGCATAGATACCGGACTCGGAGGTACCGAGGATGGGCTTAGCATCATTGTTTGCCCTTGAGGATTGACCAACTGCTGTTGGTGTGGAGGGCAATTTATTGTCATTTTGGCCCCCTTTTGTCTTCCAGGACTTGGAGTGGCTGACTTGCGACTAGAAGCTGGACTTGATCTACGGCTATTGCTAGGACTTGCCCTCTTACTTTGCCCCCCAGACTGTTTCTCTTGTTTAGCACCTAAAACTCCAACACCAGCTCCAGAAGCCTGCTGATTATTGGTGTTGTTTCCCCCTGCATTCCCATTGTTGTTGCTTGTTAGAGTTAACCCAGGAGGGGCTTGCCCAATGGCTTTCAGAGTTGTTGGGTTCAGACCTTGCTGGTCAAATCCTTTATTAAGGTTTGGCTGTCTTGGAGGAAGAGGAATGTTAATTTTGGGAGGAAACAGTCCAGCAATTGAAGCATTTAGCCTCTCAGGTGAAAGGTTAATTTCCGAGGGCTCAGTGCTGGGTGGACGATTAGATGGAGTGAGGGGATGGTGATATGGTCTGGGGCTGGCTCGGTTAGGGGTTTTAGGCCTTGAGCTCTGGGAGGTTGAAGGGACATTGGGGAAATGAAGGCCAGGCATGTGACCTCCTTGTTGAGGCTGAGTGGGTAATTGCTGCTGGGGACTAGCCCCAGTATGCTGGGGCATTTGTGTTTGACCAGAGCCTTGCTTCATCATAGGAGTGTTAGAACTCTGGCTGGACACAGCCTGTTGGATCCCATTTCCTGGCTGGGTCCCAATTTCCTGGGACCCACCAGGCCTGTCCTGTGTTGAGTGGGCCCCTGCTGGGCCCTCCTCGGGTCCAGTGCCTTGGGTGCTCTGCCCTACATCAGGATGGGACATTCTTCGTGCAGCACCTGCAAGCTGAAAAGGAGGAGAAAATATACATGCGCACAATAAGTATTGACTTTCAAAAGATAATAAATATTAGTGCATTTAGAAAATAATTTCTATCACGTAATTTTATTTTTTGTAATTTATCTCTACCTGTGGGTTAACCATCAGGGGAATCCCCCTTGCTTTGTCAGGTGATGGGGGTACACTTCCATGACCCTGAAGGCTGATCATTACAGGCATGTTGCTTTGCTGTGAAACAGGATGTCTTTGCATATCAGATGGATTGACCATGCCACGAGGAGGAAGCTGCCCTCCGGGAGGGATGGGCATGCGATTCTTTGACTGCTCTTGTTGAATTTTTAGCATCATCATCATTTGCTGCTGCTGTTGCTGCTGCTAGCACATGATGGAAAAAATATCAAGAATGGATTTAAAAGTTGTTGATGCCATGCCACCAAAACACACACACACACACACACACACACACACACACACACACACACACACACACACACACACACACACACACACACACATACACACAAAGTACCTGTTGTTGCAGGTGGGACTGCTGTGGTTGTTGCTGCTGTGGTTGTTGCAACTGATGAGGATGCATCTGTGGCTGACCTTGACCTGAAGTTGGTGGCCCTGTCATGGATTGCTGCCCTTGAGCATTGTGGAGTACCTGCATCATATGTTGCTGTTGCTGTATTTGGTGTTGTTGTAATTGTTGTTGTTGCTGCTGCTGTTGTTGTTGTTGTATATGCTGCTGTTGCATGTGGTGGATTTGTTGTTGCTGTTGATGCTGCATTTGCTGTTGTTGTATATGCTGTTGTTGCATGTGCTGCATCTGTTGTTGTTGTTGCTGCTGCTGCTGTTGTTGGTGAATGAATTGCATGGGTACTTGCTGCAGCACTCTTTGCTCCCCTGCCTGACCAGGAAAGCCTATTAAAGCACAATAATAGTAATATTAAGTTAACAATAATAATAACCATGACCATCAGCTTTGGTTTATACAGATGATGGAAAAATATTGTGTTATCTACCTGTTGGCCTGTTGGTAAAATCAGTGAGTTTCTGGCCTGAGTTTTCCGAACCCAAAGTCTGCTCCCCACCCAGGTTTGGCCCTTCAGAATCCTCCATGCCAGCAGCCCCTTCAAGACCACTAAGGAACAATACCACATATTAGGAAAAATTGATCAAAAAATGCTTTAACCACTGTGTTAAAAATCAAAAATATTAAAATCATAACATATCCAAAACATTACCCAGGTCCCTCTATTTGCTGTTGTCCATCACTCTCCTTGGGTTTCTTCTTTCTTGCTGGCTTCTTCTTTTTAGGTTTGGCCTGATTGTCCCCACCAGCTCCTTGTTTTCCTCCTGGTCCAAACTGGCTTGCTGAGATGTCACTCTGCAGCAAATTGACCAGCAATGGGCTAGTCAGTGTCACATCTTTGCTAATGGGGAAGCCACCTGGCTGTCCACAAGGTCCTCCAATTGGCATCTGACCAGGGAATTGTTGGTTGAAATTCATACCATGACCTGCAAAGTGTCCATTTCCCATCTGCATGTGTTGAGGTCCCCCAAGCATACCTTGTTGCTGCTGCTGCTGTTGAGCCTGCATATCAGGGACCATTTGCTGCACACCTAATTCTCCTGCTCCACTATTTGGATCACCTATGACATGCGAGTGTTGCTGTGCTGCCTGTTGTTGCTGTTGTAACATGGCTTGTTGTTGTTTTTGTTGTTGCTGCTGAAACTGCTGCTGCTGCAACTGTTGTTGCTGAATAAGAGGATGACCAGCAGGGAGTCGCATCTGTTGCCCGTGCATGTTCATAGGTTGATTGGGATTGCCAGAGACTGGAACCTGTTGTGGTTGTTGACCAAGTTGCTGCTGCTGCTGCTGTTGTTGCAGCTGATGCTGTTGTTGTAACTGCTGCTGCTGAAGTTGAGCCATTTGCTGCTGCTGGGGAGTCATCTGCTGTGGGACCTGTCCTTGAAACTGAGCCAAGTTAGCAGGAACATTTGGTGAAGGGCCCCGCATCATCTGACCAGGCATGACCCCAGGTGGAATCTTGCCTCCAAATGCCTGTTTGTTTGCTTGCATCTGGTTGGCAACCATTTGCTCCATCATGGAATTTTGTTGTTGTTGCTGCTGCTGATGCTGCAGAAGCATGGCATGGTGCCCTTGGCCTCCAACCATCTGACCCTGCCCATGCATCACCCCCTGGCCTTGCTGTGGCATCATCTGCTTAGGTGGGGTCATCCCTCCTCTCTGCCCTTGACTGATGGGCCTTGAAAGGACAGTCTGACCTCCACCCTGGCCTTGAACCATCTGGCTGGGGGACGAGGACACAGGCTGGACCTGATGCTGGAGGCCCATCATCTGAGGCTGGAGGCCAGGCTGCTGCTGGCCCATACTGGGTCCAGCTGTCGTAACGGGGGATGGACCTGCCATGCTACTTTGCACGGCCATAACATTGGGTTGGACATGGGGTGGTCCCTGCATTGAGATTGGTGTGGAGGCTGATGGCTGGGCTCCTGTTATATAATAGAATAAAATAATGAAAAATACATATTTCATTTCCATTTATAATCATTTGATATAATTTGTGACCAAACTGAACACTAGAATCTTGTGTCACTCAAGAAAAAGATTAAGCCAGAAGAATTACAAGTCAAGCTCATTTTAAGTCACAAGCTTGGTTCCTTCCAAGTAGAAGAAAAAATCTGATATGGTTAAGGTGTTGTTTTGTCACAGTATTGTAACAGAATGTAATCAATAAATTTAAAAAATGATCACAGTGTTCTTATCTACCCCTAGGTCTAGCTGCAATAGTGATGTGCCTGAAAATATAATTAGACCAAAATACAAAGGAAAAGGAACTAATGGTTTAAAATACCTCCTAAACACAAATATTATGATTGTTTACCTGTGTGAGTCATTGGTTGGCTGCTCTGAAGCTGCTGAGGTGCTCCGCCAACAGGGGTTCCTGGAGTGCTGGCACTCACCTGACTCTGAACAAAGTTTGGAGTGGGAAAGCCCATCGGACGCTTTACCATGCCTGCAATCAATGGTTACAGATTTTGCTAACGAAGAACATAAACTACAACATGTATCACTGCTCTAAAGCATCTGATGGTCATAATGATGCATAAAACATGGTAATCTGCACTTCCTCACCCGTATGAACTTGGGCCCCAGGCTGTCCATGCTGGGGCATTCCCATGAAACCTTGCTGCATGTTACCTTGTTGGCTGAGGGCTGCTCTGCCCGGTGAACCAACACCCTGGGGGAAACCCTGTGGAGTTGTAGGTCTTTGAGCCATTATGGGAGGTGTCCCTGGAGAGCCTTGCTGAAATGGAGAAGATGATGATCCAGGGGACTTTGCAGTGAGGTTGCCCTGCGGTCCAGTAGTTGATGGAAGAGGTGGTGGCGGTCTGGGTGGTCCGGTGACACCACCAGGTCCAGGCTGTTGGCCTTTTGGTTGGGGAGCAGCAAACTGACCCATCCCGGCCTGCTGCTGCTGTTGCAACTGTCCTTGACCTATGGCATTGAATAACTGCCCAGCTTGCTGACTGCCAAAGGGATATGGAGGTGGAGGGTGATTAGGGGTCTGAACTGTTGCTAGAGAGGGTGGACGCTGAACTATTTGACTTTGGGGTGGGAGTTTTCTCCAAGCAGGGCCTCCCTGGGCTGCTGGTGGCTGTAGCACACCAGAAGGCAACTGATTCCAACTAGGAGGTGCAGGCATTGGACCTGAAGGGTTGAAAGGAGCTCTTGGTCCAAGCTGGGCAAGCTGAGCCTGCTGCTGGGCCTGCTGCTGCTGTTGATGATGCTGTAACTGCTGGAGTGCAGCTGGGTTGAGCGGTCTTCTAGCCTGCAGAACCTGCATGTGTTGGGCAGCTTGGGAAGGCATGGGGCCAGGGCCAGGGCCATGGGGAGCAACCTGCTGATGTTGAAGTTGTTGTTGTTGTTGCTGCTGCTGCTGCTGCTGCATGGACATGACTGGCATCATTGGATCCATCACATCTGAGAGTAAGGAAGATATAAATAAATTAAGCTATCTAATTAAAACCATTTAAATTTCCCCAAATTTTCATCCATTATAAATAATAATTTTTAAAAACCTGTTTGTGAAGGGTGCCTTTGCATTCGAGGATGGAGTTGTCCACTACTTCCAGGTAACATAGCCTGACCCACCATGCCAGGTCCAGGGGGAACCATTGATGGATTGGCCATCCTTACCACCCCTTGAAGATAAAATTGTGTTGATTAGGTCACCATTTCATAAACAAGGAAAATAGTCAAGAAAATACAAAAAAAGAAAACACATGAAAAAAAATGTATATATATATATATATATATATATATATATATATATATACACACACACACACACCATACACCTTTAGTTTCCTTTCAGAAACAACATTTTCTATGAGATACCATTTTACACCATACCATACTGCGAAATACTCCAGAGGTTATTTTGAAGAATGTAAAAAGGTATATGTTGCAATATGTCGCCGACTTGTTCATTCCATGTTTAGAAAACTTGGTGCTGTCCTTGAAATATATGGTGGTCATACAAAATACTAGATGTAATAGTTTTGGAGAGTGTATTCATTTTGCATCAACCAATTTTAGTAAAACAAAAGATTTAGTGATCCAAGTTATATTATTAACCTTAATGTCATGTTATGGCGTTAAACTAGTGTTCACTAAAACCGAGCCTTGTAAAAATTCTGGAAATTGTTTTTTTTTTTTTATCATTCAGCTACTGATTCAATTAGTACTTTTTAAAGGGGGTGTACTCATTTATGCTGAGAACTGTGTATATATAGCCTAAAATTATATCGCAATATTTTTTTTCTTCTGTTTATGTCAAAAGGAGAAATATAGAATACCATTTAAATAACATTTAATGTTCAAAACTAATTAAAAAAATACAAAATATCAAGTAATATTTATGTTAAACATTGTTAGAAACAATGCAACACAAAAATTCACATGAACCAAATAAAGATGAAGAAATTTTAAAATAAAATACAAGCTTACTGTGATGAAAGTTTGGAAACCTGCGTGTTAATAATATGTTAGAAGCTAATGGCATATAAGGGAATTAGCGTTAGCGTTAACAAGCGTTGATATGACTTCACTGTCGCCCAGAATATTTTACAGAGGATGTTTTTCTGCTCAGCATCAGACTCCTTAAACCTAAACCAGGCCAGTATAAATTATGTCTTCGTCTTCTCATCAACTTGCTCTGCGCTGAAGCTGCTGCTGCTTTCGACAGCATTCATGTGTGATCACGTTTGGACAGTAAAGCCAAAATCTCTACTAGTAGACTAGAGTACTGTTAATTTTTTTGTTAAACTTTTGGAAAAACTTACCTGGGCCAGGCTGACCTGGAAAGCCACCATCCATTCTCATCTGACCAGGTGCACCAATTGGTCCATTCACTCTGACTTCTTGTCCTCTGTTTGGTCCCACAGCCACATTAATTGCTCCCTCTCCTGAACACCAAGATTAAATCATTGCATAAATGAATTTTTATGAAGACAAAAGGAGGAGATCTGCATGAATTCTTTTTGGACTGAGCTATTACCTTCTATTTGCACAGAGAGAATACCCAGGTCTCTGAGCTGCTGCTGGTTGTTTTGGGCCAACAACCGGAGTCGCTCAGCAGCATCCCGGGGAATGTTGAATGTGACACGGACACTGTTCCACGGCTCAACATGTTTAGGCTGCAGCCGTTCTGGGCCTAAAATAAAGTGTATTTAGTTAGTGTTGGTTGGAAAATGCTTAACAGGTCAGTGCAAGATATATATTTTTGAATCAAATACACGTAAATGAGCTCAAATAAAACAAAGTAACAAAACAAATTGAATAAAAATAAACACAAACCCAAATTAAGAACATCAGGTATCCCATTGAGGATAGTTTCTAGTTTTTGAGTGAAGTTCTCATCATCCATGTTTCCTTGAAAGGCAACAAAGACTGTGAAGTCCTCCTCTCCATTTTCTCTAGTGTCTTCTTGCTCCATGGGTCCAACTTCTTCTGTTACGTTGCATTTCTCAGAGCTATCTGCGTCTTCTCCAGAATCTTCTCCAACACCAGAGTCTCTGTCCGATTCACCATCAGGCTCCATGTACGCAGTCTTCTGGGATGAGGAATGTTCAGCAGCTATCCTCCCTTCCTTGTTAGGAGTGGTGTCTAAACCGTTTTATGCTGTAATTACAGATTATTCAAACTTTAGATTACAGCATTTTCTTATCAAATACTATTATTCCATACTTTGCCTATCTCAAATGTATGTACTGCCCAGAAAAGTCTATGGTATTGATTAATTTAATAATTATTTGATAAATTATGCTTTTTCTATAAACTGTTTCAGCTTAAAGTAAAAAGCTGCTTACGCTATGGGTTCCCAATTTTCTACAATTTCGTAGAATGCATTTAAAATGGAAAGTTTTGGGAACATAACAGCTCATCTTAGAATATTTTTAATTTCCCATTAATATATTGAGACCTTCGACAGTTCTTAAAGAGCAAGTCACCCCCAAATCTACTTTTTTTTTTGCTGATAAACTATATAAATGTGTGTCTAAATGTGCTGCAGACACGTGTAGTCAATAATTTGGTACTTCAGTGCATCTTAGTTAAAATTGAAATATTCTGCCTAAAACTGTCAATGTTGCGCCGTTGTCAGGTAAAAACTCTGCACTGCATTTGAATTTAAATCTGCCACCGCTATTGGCTAAGAGGTATGCTATGATGTAAACTGGTACATTATGATGTCACAGTGCCGTTGTGAGCCTGTGTGTGTGTGTGTGTGTATTTGTTAGTGGCTCCGCCCTCTCGGTCTGCTAGGCAACAGCATTTGTTGCATTTTTCAAACATGAAGAGGGAGTGAAATAAGTTTCTTGTAGGGGGTGACTTGCTCTTTAATTGTTTTAGAAACCCTGAACACAGCCAAGAAACAACAGTTATAGTAAGTTGCTAGAGGCTGAAGAGTATTCTATATAACATTCGATTCGAGTAAAACAAAGACAAGCAAAAAAAGTCATAATTTCTATTTGCAAACCAGAAAAAGAAGCAAATAAATGAGTTTGTAACTCAATGAAGCAGACACCTGGAGGTGACATCACTGACCGGTGATTAGCTTATTAAGCAGAGGTGCTCTGATTGGTAGTCACATTACTTTCAGAGTTGTGAGATTTCTTGATATGGGAGTTAAACTTGTTAGTAATAATATAATATATTTTTATAATGATGATCATCCTGGTTTCAGTCACCGGCGCTGCAGGAGTGTGGGCCTTAACGCAGTAAGCTAACATTCAAACAAAATCCACAAGTAAACTCTGTTTCTTACCAAATTGTGCATTTTCATCGTGGTGCAATTAACACTTACATTTCAAATGTATACGTTTTAGCAGCACACAGAAAGAGTGAAATTGAAAGTGGTTCCTATTGGTTTTCCGAAAAATCCTGTTAGCATCAGTTAGCTATGTAGCTAGATGTCAGTCTCCAGACGCGAATGAATCCAAGCAGCGAACCGTAGCTGGTTTAATTTGCCTTTCAACAGTTTTCGTTAATAAAAACAAGGAGAAAGGAATATACAAAGACCTTACCAAACATATCCATATACGAATACGTTCAACTAGTCGACATCTGTTTGCTAGACAGGCTAACAAAATAGGATGAATGTCATAAGCAAGCTAACTAACAAAGGTTGTTTCCGGTTTTCTTTTTCAAAATAAAAGCTCAAAAGGTAAACGCACTCCTTAGGTTAACAAGTTCATGACTATTTCCTAAATAGTCCTGAATAAACTGAGCTGTTTTATCTATTTTTCAAATTGTATTAAATGCAAGTATGATGACAAATTGCGGAACACTGCTTATGTGGGTATGTGCAAACATTTTTATTTCACAAATTTGAACAAAACCGATTTTTCCTTCAATTATAAACACAAAATAATCAAACATCAGGTGTGCAAATGTGTGCATTAACAGTACACAAGACAAGACTCTAAGATTAGAAACCTATTTGATCAATTTAGTGTGAGAGAAAAACGTGTTCGATTTTACTTCTATTATTCCGCTTAATTGCACCAAAAACACATGACACCCATCCCGAAGAGTTCCAGGCTGAATATAGATTTTAGGAATAAAAACATCTACAGTCAAACAGTGATGTAAAAATTGATTTTACATTAAACTGTTTTAATTCCCATTCAGAGAACAAGGGTGACCCTCTCTCAAATAATTCTAATGATTTTCAAGAAAAGCAGCAAATAAACCACTAAAACTATATTAAGAATGCAAAAAGAACAGTAACAATATAAGAAATACTTTAAAATCAATAAAACCATCTCAGTAAAAGTAGTAAACCAAGATGTGGAAATCACATTCCTGTTAAACATCTCTGTCTGGGTATGTTATCACCTAACATGTTCTCAAAAAGAAGGTAAAACTCCAGCAGCTGTGCAAGACAACATAATCACAGTTACATGCCACACTACAAGCAAGGGAAGGACAGTTAGACAAAGACAAAGCAAGTCTCTTCACTTGTCATCTAGCAACATCCTTGGTAATATTTGGAATAATTGACAAAAAACATTAAAAAATAAGTTGACTGTTAATGCATGTACTGCACACTATGCATTTTTTTGTACATTTTACATTATTGGTTTATGATTTCATTTATTGCTCAATAATTTACCTCTGAAATTCTGACTAAACAGTGATAGAGAAAATACTCTCAAACATTCCTCTCATAAGTTCAGCAATTACATTATTTCATTTGCAGCTAACTTTAGTGCCACTGCTGGGTGGGCTTTTACTTTGAAAACCTTGTACCGTGTGACTCGAGCAAACAGATGTGAGGTGAACTCACAGAAAGCTAAGTGGATTTTTATTTAAATGGCAGTTTGCTGTGAGATTTTGATGACTGTAGTAGTTTGATCATTTTTATTCCACCTTTTCTTCTTTCACTAGTATCCTACGAGTTTGATCCCTGCTGTAATGTGAGTGAATACTGGAAAAAGTGATGGATGCACTAAGGTGTGTTGGAAATGGTGAGGGCAGAAGCATCAGCACTACGTGGGTCCTTCACTCCAATGATGAGGTCATTGGTTCTCCGTGTGCCTTCCACCAACGAAAGGACACCCATCCTTTCAACTGTGTGTCCTTTGGCCTTCAGCAGCTTCACGTCATCTTCCAAAAACTCAGCTGTAGGGAAACCAAATGAAGAAAAAGGAAGTTGTCAATCTGCGATCAAGAAGCATTGCTTGATTTATCTGTTCGGATTCAAGAACATCCCATTTTCTCCCCTACAGTAGATTATCTGTCTTGTCGCTGCAACACTGACCGCTACTGGAGATCCTTCCTGCCAACAGCCATTGTAATATACAATAACTCTTTGATGACTTGATTATTATTATTATTATTATTATTATTCTGAGCTACTACAGCAATAAATTTCCCTCTGGGATTAATGAAGTATTTTTGAATTTGAATTTGAACAGTCAGATTACTAGTCACAGCAGACAGAGTGGAGTACAGCTGTGTGCCATGGTAGCAATGCTGTACATCGGCGCTTTAGTTTACTGTTAGTTTACTATTTTTCCCATGTCAATAAATTTGATAATAAAAAATAAAAAGATGTGTGTAGGTTGGCAACGTTCCTGTCCCTTTAAGAAGCTGTACCACCTTGACTCGCGTAAAAATGTGACAGCCCCATCTAGCGGACAACTTTTGTTTCTGCGCAAACCTGTAGTTATCATCCATTTATAGTTACTGAGGTGAAATCCTCGACATATCGTGATATTGATTTTAGGCCATATCACCCAGACCTGGTCAGACGGATCCAGGCTGAGGGATTTCCCTAACTTCCCCATCTAATACAACTAGAGTCCAAATGTGATCATTTTTGCATGAAAAAAATTGTTTTATTCAGTCAACATTTTCTGAAACAAACAGCATGTGTGCTGTTATGGAAAATGCAAGTTCGCACCTTGACTTAAATTTTCCATAGCAACACACGTGCCACGTAACGTTCAGGATCAAGCGCTTCCTGACCAAGTAGCAGAAACAGAATCGACCAATTCCACAGTGGATCAGAGTGAAGACCAGGAACAAGAAAGGGTGCAAACTTGCATTTTCCATCAGACTGTTGCTAAGTTAAGACTATTGCGGATGCTGAAAACATCCCACAGCTGATGAGATGAGTGTCAGCAGTTTTTAATCAATGGGTTTTCTCTAAATCATTTAGCTCATGCTGATTTCTTTTTGTTTTCCTTTAAAAGGACGGGTAGTCGCTGCGTCTTCAGTTTGAAGTGGATTGGGCATTAGATCGGTGAAATGGTGAGTCACAGCTTATTAGTAACTTTATACATTTGGACAAGGTAACATTAAAAATGTTCAATTGAGAATAAAGTGACAATATAAACCACATTCATGTAAACAAACTGAGTAGTGGTTAGATTTCATTCACCAGAAAGAGAAACATCGGATTTTTCACACTAAAATCCCTCTGACCGCACGAAAAACTACTTTTATTCACTTGACAAAATTATTTAATTTATGATTAAATAAATAGCTTAGAGCTTATAAATAGTTTTGCAGTGGAACTAAAACATTAAACATGAATCGTAAGGTTAGGTGAGAAAAACTCACCGTCCACCAGGAGGGTGTCGGGCTCCAGCTGTGGGTGGAGTCTCCCAGATGCTAAACTGTCATTCAAGTTTTTATGTGAGGAGAGGACATTCATCAGTACCTGAGGAGGATCCAAAAAGTTTATTTAACATTCCACAGTAAATAGATCAAATGTTATAAATACATTTTTCATAACTTTGACAGGAAAAGTGTGATGATTAAAAATAATCTCTATATCTATTAATTATGCTGGGAGGTAAATAAACCTGTGTGATGCCACTGAGAGCTTTCTCGCCGTTGGATGATCCAACTCCTACGTATGTGCCACAAAAGCCCACAGCTGGCCTCACAGCTGTGGGCATCAGGAAGGACATGGGGCGTTTCCCAGCCTGAGGAGTGTTGTGCTGCAGGAGAGAATAAAAATAATATGGGTACCACCACAATGAGCTAAAACAAAGCAAATGACTGAAGCAAAGATTAAGGCTTTGTTACTGGGTTAGCGGATGCATTCTTTGTTTTATTAGGCCAGGAGAAGTCCAGGATCTGGCTGTTCAAAAGAATTCCAGAAGGAGTCACTATCCCACTGCCAAATGGTTTGTTCAATGAGCTAAAACAAACAAAAGGGCAAACGTGGTATTTTAAAACATTTTATCTGCAAATCTATTAAAACAAGATGCAGCAAATTTAAAATACCTCACGACTGACACGATGTGATCGTCTGGACCCATGACCATGACCTGGGCAGCTGCTGACCCATCCTCCAAGGTAAAAGATGTAGTGTAATGGCTGACAGGGAATGTCTGAGAGTCACTGATCTTCTGGCGCAGCTGGGAAGCCTGTGATTTACTAGGAAATGGCGATACCAAAAGGCAAGTTTAGATGAATGAAACAGATCTATCCTACTTAATATGATAAAGAGCTGCTTATTGGAAAATGGAGCGACATCCACCTCAGCATGTTGGCCACCGTCTCTGCGACTGATGGGTCATAAGTAGGGTCTCCCAGCCTACTAGCCAGGCCCAACGCTATCTTCACAGCCTGCCAGCATTTGGTAAAATGAATAAAGAGAGATGATTATGCCCACATTTATTTGTGTATAAGTTAAAACCCTTGTCTTGTTACCTCTGCAATCCAGTGGTAGGTGTCCTTTCTGGGCATCTGGCTGCTGATGTTGTAGCCTTCAAGGATGTTGAGTGCAGTGATCAACGCGATGCCTGCATGTGGAGCTGGAGCGGCCATAACATGATATCCTTAAACAAAAATGTATTTTTAAAAACAATGTAGGAGATTACAAATGACATTGAAGAAGGTTACAAAATTAGCTTTGGCATGCCATCGTTATCCAGACTAAATGCACCTAGAAGCTGGCCAAAAAGTAGGTTATAAATGCAAAAATATGCAAAACAAACAACCAAAACACAATCTACAGAAATGTCAGAAGACATGAATGAGTTTAATTAAACAACTTAAGAAGGAAATTAATTTAAATAAATACTTCAAACGGTTGTGATATGCATTTATTTAGCTAGCATAAGCTAAATGTATCCAGGTACGAGCCGTTTCCCAAACGCCAGAGCTATAGCTGTTGGGTAAAAATGTCCTGGAAGCCTGGGAGGTTAGATCCATGTGAAGCAGATGTTGATAATTACTGATCAGATACCCTGATAGGTGACTTCTGCAGGCTTCTGTAGGACGGTGCTGTAGTTTCCAAAGTCATCCTCTGTCAGAACACCGCCTCTTGCTTGCACCTGTAGAAAATTTGTAATTACTATGTTCAGATTGACCTATTTATGCCTCAGAAAACATTTTATCCTTGAAACAAGAAAACAGTATTAAGTCTGAGTAAATCATAACATTTCAGTAATACCCCTTAGGAACACGGTGCAACCAGTGTTAGCATAAAACACGTCATTACCTGTGGGCTACCATGATCCCTTCTCACACACCGTTTAGTGGCTTTGACAGGAAAACTAACCTGACAGCAGCTTAGAGCCAGAACAGTGTGTCCTTACAAACAGGAACTAAGCGTCATTGCTTTTATTCCTCTTCCTTATTTACGGGTGTGTCTACCGTCTCTGTGGATGTGCAGTATCAGTATTCCAGCACTTCATTTAGCTCCTGCAAGCTAAAAGCTATTTCTGCTGTCATTTTGATGTCCGTGCAGAGAGAGGAATCATCTTTTCTCTGCATCACAGCTGCATTTCTCTCAAGGACAAAGTCCACAACGGTTTTATTACTGTTGTAACGGAACGGAATGACTCTTATTTTTCCCTTCTTTGCTCAAGACTATTCTGTATGATAGTCTCAAGGTCTCATGCATTCCTTCTAACCTGCTTATTTCCAGCTCAGCAGAAGAACGAAGAATTAACTCTTTTCTTTGAATTAATCAAAGAACTCTATTTTAATAAAGCTAATCCATCAAAGTGTTAGTCAATAAATAAGATGTGACCGATCTGTGAAGTCAAAATATTAATTACCTTATTATGATCCTTTAGAATATAATAATTAATATGACTTGAAGGGTTCCAACAGGACTCATTTCACGTAGCGTTAAAAAGACGTAACACATTACTTTCACTGATCCAATCAGAATCTTACAGATCTGACGGAGGCGTGGTTCTGATGGTGTTTGCTAATTTTCATTCGACAATAAACCATAACATCCGAAGTATAAAACTATGCCACGTCAGCTCTAACGCCAGTTCAAAGCGTTCCAGAGAAAGTGACAGAGTGGCCAATCCTGATCTAAACTCTTTAACCAAAAAGAACGAACGACAAGCTGAAAAATCCAGTCGCTATTCCAACAGCAGCAACAGTTCCTTTCAGAACAAAAGCTCAACCATCCAGACGCCAATAACTTGTCGTGCACCCGCAAGTAACTCAAAGACGGGTCTGATCGGAACCGCGGCTTTTCCTACCGGCTCGTGGACCTCGATATTCCTGATCTACAGAGGACTTCCACGAAGGGTAGGTAGACCGACATGATGTTGTCTCATGTGTTTCTGAACCTCCTAAGCAAAGCTTAATGCGAAAACAACAACTTCAGTTCCCGTCAGAACAATCGCTTCTTCGGATTTGCTGGTTCTGATTTAACATCACACGTCACCCATCCACCGTCTCATCCATTTTAGTTACACCATACATTTAGTTTTAAAGTCAGTCTAGTTTAATTTGTTAGTAATAAAATTCTTAACTTTTAAACTTGACTCTCTCTCTTCTGTTGTCTCAGTGAACACGTAGCGGTTTTCTAATCCCTGCATTAAAAAGATCCAATCTTCTGGTTTAAATAACCCACTGACCCGTAAGGTGGATTTCATATTTCCTATGGAATCCCAAGCCTTATGGCTCATTAAATAACTGTAATCTATTTCATTACACTGTAAATAAAAGCTTCACACATCATTTCTGCTCATCCAACAGCTAGAGATTAGGGCAAGTACCTGATGATACGGTGTAAATCACAAATCAGGTAAGACGATTCGATATATACTGCGATATTAAAAGCTAGACATTTTTATGCAATCCACCGACAAGAAAAAACCCCGCAAATAAACAAAATGTAATTTAAATGTTTCAAATTGTATTTAATCAAACAGTACTTCAAATTTGGAATATGATTCCTGCCTAAATAACAGAATAATGAATATATATTGTGTCTAACAATAATCCTGGCATTTATAACATATTCCAGTGATAACTGTTGACCCTCCCAAAAATATAACAGCTAAGCTAAAACTAGATTTTGTGTGTGCATGGTAGTAGTGACTCAGATTGGAGAGACTGTGCAGAATTCATGTCTACTTAATAAATTAGAGTAAAAAAAAAACAGTTTTCCTTACAGCAGACACCATTTCCTGCACCAGATTCCCGCTGTAAAACTCGTTTATCCCTTTAGCTGCGACAGCGTCCAAAATGACAGCTAAGTCGTCACGCTGGGTGAAGAATCCAGGGAGAGGGGCCTGACCTTTAAGCAAAAACAATCCCCGAAAAGCCTCGGACATGTTTTGGTTCATGACTTCAGACAGAGCTTCAGCTGAGGAGAAACAGGGGAGGGGATCAGATGGAAGCAGCGTGGGAGAAAAGGCTGTGATAGTTTCACCATCATGGGTGAGATTAATAATGGAGACTTAGCCCAGTCCCAGACAAAATAATAATATATAATTACCTAAGTCATGAGTAACATTAAATCCATTTCTGGCCACATTGGCTGCCATGGAAACCACGTCCTTCCATGGTAACCTGGAGTAACAGAGATGGTGTGAATCTCTCTTGGTTAAAATGTAAAATAAAAGAAAAATTGTAAAAACTGAATTAATTTTCTACCATTTTTTACCAAAAACAAGTTATTCTAGTGCTGTAAACCGATCTCTGAACAACTAAGGCAGCTGGAACATGATAATAACACAGCATTTAAGTAATTATAGTCTAACGACAGGAACAACAACGTTTCCTCTGACAACCTGTGATACGTTCATGTTGGTTTCTCTTTCACATACTTTTAAAAATCTGGTTTAATTAGTGTGATTTTGCTTTTCTTCCCTTGAAAGATAGAAAAACAAGGAAAAATCTACTTAAAGGAATTTTGATTTAAAAGTGAGTGGCTAAATGAAGTTGAAAATGATACAAGGATATAGAATTACCAAATTCTTGGGCTGTAGCTGCATCTATTAGTAACACAGAGACAGATTATAGAGCATTATAAAAACGAGTACCTGCCATAAAGCTGCTGTGCCTGATGCATCCCACTGAGCATGCCTGGAACTCCCACCAGAAGGCCTGACTGAAACATCACGAATAAGAAGGAACAGTTTCACCACTGACTTGTAGCAACCTTTTATGAACAGACTAAAGATAAATAATCTTTACATTAAAGTCGAGGTTTGTGAGCAGCATGTCCTCATGGAGAGCAGACGGCGCCGTCTCTCTAAAGTCGATGACTCTCGTCTCATTCTTACGGATGTCATGCACCAGCATGACGCCACCGCTAAACAGCATCCAAGACAACTTTAAAACAAATCTGAGCTTTTTCAGCAGCTATGAACGTGTCCTCTTCACTCACCCCCCTATGCCGGATGTGTGAGGGTGGATGATTCCTAAACAGAGAGCAGCAGCGATGGCAGCATCGACGCTGGACCCCTGCTTCCCCAGAACATCAAAACCAAGAGACGTACACTGAGCCACATCTGTCACCACCGCACCCTGGTTGAAGATCTTAAGTACACACAGAAAAGAACTCCTTTATTATAAAACTAGTTTTGACATTATTTTTAAATAGAAGTTAAACTGTTTCATCATTTGCATTACCTGCGGATCACCAAAGTAGATCTGCATGATGAGAGCTACAGTGACACCTGTAGCGAAGGTGAGACAGGCTGTCATTATGACCGTCATTCCATCTCGCTGACAGGCGCAGTCCTCTTTGAAGGGGTCCATGTTGGTTTCCCTTAGGGACGCAACATCCTGGCTGGCCAAGTCTGAAGCTGAGGATGGGAGACGCTGGAGGCGAACGGACCTCAAAAACAGATCTGGGTCTAAGGATGTATGGGACAACAAACACAAAAATCGACTAATCCACAAACTTCACCCAATAATAAATTAAGACGTCACTAGCATCACCTGTATCCTGCTCACTGAGGACATTGTCTTCATCTCTTCGAGATTTCAGCACGTTTTCTGCAGACGTAGTGTCATCCTCTGGAAGTCTGGGGAAGCTGGTGATGCTCATGTAGTCCACTGGCGAATAGGCGCTTCCCAGGGTGGTCTCTGCATTCGCATCTTTGTCCACCACACTTCCACTCGGGTATCCCACCACGCTTTCCTGAGCAGGGTTGTGCATCCTGATCCTGCAGCAATCACACTGATGTTCAAATCCTTGTGATGCTGTGGCCCTGGCTGTTTATCTCAGCCTCCAGATCCTTTTATAGAACAATTCTCCTGCTGGGATTTGAGGTTTCATGCTTGGCTCCTCTGAGATCACTGCAGCGGTTTGGGAAATGCTCTAAAGGGGCCAGAGACGGATGTGTATCTCTGATGATGGAGCATTTTCATCCACCTGCAGAGGAGAACAGACCATTCACAGGCTACACTTGCTCTTAGGCTAGGAGAGCCCACACAGCCTAAAAGAAACCCTGACGCCTTGTTCCGTCTAACAACACATTGGTTTGTTATTGTTACAAACAAGAGAGTATTACGTTAACACCCAGAGAAACAAGCTGCTAATTTCCTGTTTACATTCACTGCGCTGCTACTAGCTAACGCACACGGACAATTAATCGGTTTTTAAAAGCTTAAATCCGTGACAGTGCAACTCACGGTTGTGACGTCCACGCCGTCGAACAAAATCACTCCCGTTCGGTGTTGTGGTGGTTTTAGAGAGAGAAGCAGAGATGAAGAGACGGAGAGACATCAGCGCCACGGCTCTCTGAAGTTAGCTTAAGATTCTCCCAAAGGGCTTCACGCATCAAGCGTATCAAGCAGCCCTTAGGACAACAGCTCAAATGTCACCACATTGTTGTAAAAACAAGTTTAAGTATATGTACACGTCAGCTTGATCTAGTTTGGTTCTTAATGTACGCATAACCCCAATGGCTGAATTAAACGTAAACCTACTTCATCTTGAAAAGCCAGAAAAAAATTCTGTTTAGTTTAAAATAAAAAAAAGGAAAACAATCTCTTTCTTTATTGTTACAATAACCAGTGAGAAAACAACCCCTCAAGGCATTTCTGTCTTTCTCTCCTCGTTTTCTAAGAAATGCTGAACTGGAAGAGGTGGATAAGCAGGTGTGACAGGTGCAGAAACCAGGTCCTGCCCCTCCCCTTGAGCCTCGTTGTTTCATCCTACTGAAAGCTGGGGGAGACTTCAGATGTCTCAGGTGTTGAAGATTTTCTCAGTTTTTCTCTTGAACATGATCAAATCCAAAGAATATGCAGTTGTTTTCCAGCTTATTAAGTTGTTATAGTTTTTATTATATTTTGCTGGCTTGCTCTGTAAACTAATCTAAAAGTTCAACACAGATTCTGCCACAGATAGTATTTACTCTTCGTTACCACACCCGTCTAGGCAGATTTACCGCTTCTCTTTGATAATTACACTAATCTTTCCACAAGTATTCACTGTGCTGTGTCAAAAACTTAAAGGCAGTTTGGGTACACCTTTGTTTCCAAAGATCCAGATTTTCATGTAATCTTTATCAGTCCTTCAGACATTTTTGTCCAGTTTTGTACTTGACTACAACATGTTTTGCATTTTATTCTCAAAAAAGAAAGCAAAAACAACAGGACTGAAAATAAATGAAAAAGCAGCCAAATTTCCCCAAAAAAACTTCTAATGGTCTGAATATCATAATAAACCCGGGCTCTTTGGATGAAAATGAGCAAAAAGTTAGTTAAAACTTTTATATTGGAGCAGGTGGAGGGAGACTAGGGGTTTTAGCACACCTCTGTTGTTGCTTGGCTTCCTGGGGCTGGAGGCTAGGAGGGAGATCTGGCCGTCTGGTTGGGGTCTGGGGTGGTGGGTTGTTGTGCTCAGTGTTGGGCGGGGGAGCCTGCTCATCAGCACCCCAGCAGAAAGGGTCAAACTCTGGTTACCGGTGATGGTTGTACCCAATGTGCAGCAGTACCGGGACCAGAGTGAATAGGGTGTGTATGGGGAGCATGAGTGGGTGTCCGGTGTGCATTTTTTGTTAGTCTTGGGTTGTATGTGAATGTGTGAGCATGAGGGAGGGAGTGTGTGACTGTGTTTGTGTATGACTGTATATGTCAGGTGGGGCCTTTGACTCCTCCCCTCTCCTGGAACTTCTTTTGATGATATAGATCTTCGTCCCCCCTCCCCCTGCCACACCTGGTGTGAGGGGTTGTGCCTTGGTCTGCCTGAGTGTTCGTGGCAACCGGGTCAGGGGGTTTAAGATTTTGGCATCTGCCTGATCAATCCCGGTGATTGCCTGGTGGGGTCTGGGTCGCTGGGCTCTGCTGGGTCCCCGGCGGGGGTGGTCGCCCCTGGGTCCCGGGTCGCTGGGTCCCGGGCTCGGCCGGCTAGGGGGTGGGAGGCTGCGGGCGGGCCTGTGGGCTTGCCGCTGATGTTTCCCGGGACTGTGCCGGCTGCTGGTTGTGGTCCCCCGGGGCGATCCTCTGTGCCTCTCGAGTGGGGCGGGGGCCTTTCTGGTTGCAGTCTCCTTGGGGTTCCTGTGTTCTGGGGCAGAGCCTGGATCTCTGGGACTCGGAGCTCCCCCCGTCTCCTGCGCATCTTTAGGGGCGGATCTGTGGTCCCTCATGCTTTCTGTTGGATGCTCCTATAGATAAACCTTACATAAACAAGCGCGTGTACACACACAGGTGCTCACCTGGTGCTCTCATAAGTATGGGCTTGGGCATGTTCAACACAGGTCTTAAGACTATGGTGGGCACTTAATGCGTTGTGATTTATTATCGTGATTCTTCAGTTAAGCAATGTTGATTATATATTTCTTCATCAAGTTGACGCAGTGATAGCTTGATCTTGTTGTATTGTTGTTGTGTCCCTTTTTTTGTTCTTTTGCTTTTTTTTTTGTCTTTTTCTGCAGGTTTAGAAGCAGACTCTTGCTCATTATTGTTCATTTTTGTGGAACCCCCCCTCTCCCCACCTTTTCTTTTCCTTTCTCTTTCACCTCTGTCTCAGAATTACAAAGCATTCAAAAACAATAACAATAAAGTTTTAAGTATCAGGTGTGACATTAAAAGCAGAAGCTTTGATGCTCCACCTGAGAGTAAATCTGCAAGGCTTGTTACCAGCATTCAGGCATCATTTCTGTTTGCTTCACAGCCAGACAGGACACGGTAAAAAAAAATAAAAAAAAAATAAAAAAAAAACTTTTATACAGTGCTTTGGATAGCAGAGGGGTGTGACACAAGGAGGTAGTTTGGATTAAGCCCTCTAAAATATAGTAAAGTTCATAAAAAGTGATAATCTCATTATTAAAGAAATTTGTGTTAATGATGGATCTAAAATTTAGAAATGCAAAGTTTAAAAAAATCACAAAAATGTAAAGAAATGGTAGATTTTCTTTTTTTTTTTTTACCATGTCCTGTCTGGCTGTGAAGCAAACAGCCATTCCTCCCCATCCCCGCATATTTTCTCCTCCTGCTCCCTCACATCACCACACAAACATGCACATAGGACCTTGGGGGGTGGACAAGTCAGGGAGTGCGGTATGGACTCCATTTCCGCATTCCTGTGGCAACCTGCCCCCCAATTTTATTTGCACCTTATACACTTCCACCGAAGACATTCCACGCAAACACACACTTAGGGCCTTGGGAGTGAGCACATTCAACGGCACTTGGCAGGGGGATTTCTCAGCCTCCTCCCGAGTGCCGGTGCCCACTTCCAATTTTAAACTGCACTTAGACACAGAGGTCTGTGGGTGCAAGTGGGGTGGTGCGGTGGCATCAGCTGGCATAGGTCGGACAATGCAAGCACTGCCCGCTCACCACAGCCATTGAATACACCTCATCAACACACAACACTATATTGGAGCAGGCGGAGGGAGACTAGGGGTCTTAGCACACCTCTGATGTTGCTTGGCTTCCTGGGGCTGGAGGCTAGGAGGGAGATTTGGCCGTCTGGTTGGGGTCTGGGGTGGTGGGTTGTTGTGCTCAGTGTTGGGCGGGGGAGCCTGCTCATCAGCACCCCAGCAGAAAGGGTCAAACTCTGGTTACCGGTGATGGCTGTACCCAATGTGCAGCAGAACCGGGACCAGAGTGAATAGGGTGTGTATGGGGAGCATGAGTGGGTGTCCGGCGTGCATTTTTTGTAAGTCTTGGGTTGTATGTGAATGTGTGAGCATGAGGGAAGGAGTGTGTGATTGTGTTTGTGTATGACTGTATATGTCAGGTGGGGCCTTTGACTCCTCCCCTCTCCTGGAACTTCTTTTGATGATATAGATCTTCGTCCCCCCTCCCCCTGCCACACCTGGTGTGAGGGGTTGTGCCTTGGTCTGCCTGAGTGTTCGTGGCAACCGGGTCAGGGGGTTTAAGATTTTGGCATCTGCCTGATCAATCCCGGTGGCTGCCTGGTGGGGTCTGGGTCCCTGGGCTCTGCTGGGTCCCCGGCGGGGGTGGTCGCCCCTGGGTCCGGGGTTGCTGGGTCCCGGGCTCGGCCGGCTAGGGGGTGGGAGGCTGCAGGCGGGCCTGTGGGCTTGCCGCTGATGTCTCCCGGGACTCTGCCGGCTGCTGGTTGTGGCCCCCAGGGGCGATCCTCTGTGCCTCTCGAGGGGGGTGGGGGCCTTTCTGGTTGCAGTCTCCTTGGTGTACCTGTGTTCTGGGGCAGCGCCTGGATCTCTGGGACTTGGAGCTCCCCCCCCCCCCCCGTCTCCTGCGCATCTTTAGGGGCGGATCTGTGGTCCCTCACGCTCTCTGTTGGACGCTCCTATAGATAAACCTTACATAAACAAGCGCGTGTACACACACAGGTGCTCACATGGTGCTCTCGAAAGTATGGGCTTGGGCATGTTCAACACAGGTCTTAAGACTATGGTGGGCACTTAATGCACTGTGATTTATTATCGTGATTCTTCAGTTAAGCAATGTTGATTATATATTTCTTCATCAAGTTGACGCAGTGATAGCTAGATCTTGTTGTATTGTTGTTGTGTCCCTTTTTTTTGTTTGTTGTTTTGCTTTTTTTGTCTTTTGCTGCAGGTCTAGAAGCAGACTCTTGTTCATTATTGTTTATTTTTGTGGAACCCCCCCCCCCCCCCCCCACACACACACACACCTTTTCTTTTCCTTTCTCATTCACCTCTGTCTCCGTGTCTGGTCGGAATTACAAAGCATTCAAAAACAATAACAATAAAGTTTTAAGTATCAGGTGTGACATTAAAAGCAGACGCTTTGATGCTCCACCTGAGAGTAAATCTGTAAGTCTTGTTACCAGCATTCAGACATCAATTCTGTTAGCTTCACAGCCAGACAGGACACGGTAAAAAAAAAAAAAAAACTTTTATACAGTGCTTTGGATAGAAGAAGGGTGTGACACAAGGAGGTAGTTTGGATTAAGCCCTCTAAAATATAGTAAAGTTCATAAAAAGTGATAATCTCATTATTAAAGAAAATTGTGTTAAAATTTAAAAATGCAAAGTTTAAAAAAATCACAAAAATGTAAAGAAATGGTAGATTTTCTTTTTTTTTTTTTTACCATGTCCTGTCTGGCTGTGAAGCAAACAGCCATTCCTCCCCATCCCCGCATATTTTTCTCCTCCTGCTCCCTCACATCAACACACAAACATGCACATAGGACCTTGGGGGGTGGACAAGTCAGGGAGTGCGGTATGGACTCCATTTCCGCATTCCTGTGGCAACCTGCCCCCCAATTTTATTTGCACCTTATACACTTCCACCGAAGACATTCCACGCAAACACACACTTAGGGCCTTGGGAGTGAGCACATTCAACGGCACTTGGCAGGGGGATTTCTCAGCCTCCTCCCGAGTGCCGGTGTCCACTTCCAATTTTAAACTGCACTTAGACACAGAGGTCTGTGGGTGCAAGTGGGGTGGTGCGGTGGCATCAGCTGGCATAGGCCGGACAATGCCCGCACTGCCCGCTCACCACAGCCATTGAATACACCTCATCAACACACAACACTATATTGGAGCAGGCGGAGGGAGACTAGGGGTCTTAGCACACCTCAGTTGTTGCTTGGCTTCCTGGGGCTGGAGGCTAGGAGGGAGATCTGGCCGTCTGGTTGGGGTCTGGGGTGGTGGGTTGCTGTGCTCGGCGTTGGGTGGGGGAGCCTGCTCATCAGCACCCCAGCAGAAAGGGTCAAACTCTGGTTACCGGTGATGGTTGTACCCAATGTGCAGCAGTACCGGGACCAGAGTGAATAGGGTGTGTATGGGGAGCATGAGTGGGTGTCCGGTGTGCACTTTTGTAAGTCTTGGGTTGCATATGTATGCGTGAGTATGAGGGAGAGAGTGTGTGACTGTGTTTGTGTATGACTGTATAGGTCAGGTGGGGCCTTTGACTCCTCTCTTCTCCTGGGACTTCTTTTTATGATATAGATGTTCGTCTCCCCTCCCCCTGCCATACCTGGTGTGGGGTGTGGTGCCTTGGTCTGCCTGAGTGTTCGTGGCAACCGGGTCAGGGGGTTTAAGATCTTTGGCGCCTGCCTGGTCGATCCCGGTGGCTGCCTGGTGGGGTCTGGGTCCCTGGGCTCTGCTGGGTCCCCGGCGGGGGTGGTCGCCCCTGGGTCCCGGGTCGCTGGGTCCCGGGCTTGGCCGGCTAGGGGGTGGGAGGCTTCGGGCGGGCCTGGGGGCTTGCCGCTGATATCTCCAGAGACTCTGCCGGCTGCTGGTTGTGGCCCCCCGGGGCGATCCTCTGTGCCTCTCGAGTGGGGCGGGGGCCTTTCTGGTTGCAGTCTCCTTGGGGTTCCTGTGTTCTGGGGCAGCGCTTGGATCTCTGGGACTCGGAGCTCCCCCGTCTCCTACGCATCTTTGGGGGGCGGATCTGTGGTCCCTCATACTCTCGATTGGACGCTCCTATAGAGAAACCTTACATAAACAAGCGCGTGTACACACACAGGTGCTCACATGGTGCTCTCAGAAAGACATTTGTTCCACCCAGCAGCGAAATGGGGGCAGAGGCACGACTCCTAAAACTCCGTCAGAAGGAGCGCTCTGTGTGCGCATATGCGTCGGAGTTCCGCACCATCTCCGCCAAGCTGCACTGGGATGACTCTGCCCTTCGAGCCATCTTCTTGGAGGGACTGGCAACCTACATCCGGGATGAGATGGCGGGAAAGGAGCTGCCCCAGACCCTGGATGAAGTGGTGGATCTGGCGTTGCGCATAGATCAGCGGGTTTTGGTTCGGCCCAAGCCCCTCATTCACCCATCCAGGGCGCCTGGACCTTTTCCTCGTCCTCCCACGCCTTCTCCCGGACCCGTTGCTACTGAGGAGCCCATGCAACTGGGCCACCTTCCTCCAGAGGAGAGACAGTGACGGTGGCGCGAGGGTCTCTGCGCCTATTGTGGCTCCTCCGACCACAGACGCATGAACTGCCCACTCCGTTCGGGAAACGAAGGAACCCACTGAGTCTCGGGGTCGCTCAGCCTGGGTTGCCTCCAGCCCCTGCCCTTTCCAATCGGCTCCTTCTGCACGTCACCCTCCTATACGGCGAGACCTCGCTCCAGATGCACGCGCTGGTGGACTTGGGTGCCGCTGACAATTTTATGGATGTGGACCTGGCTAAACGCCTACTGATCCCCACTACCCCCTTGGAGAGGGTTGTACCAGTGACTACGGTGGACGGCAGGCCCCTCCAGCCTTACCCTGTCCAAAGCCGAACGCAGTCCCTCCAGATGACAGTCCAGGGCCACCGGGAAATCCTTCATTTCCTGATCATCCGTGCTCCCTCCTCTCCTCTGATCCTGGGGTTTCCCTGGCTCTGCCTCCACGACCCACGGATCTCCTGGTCTCAAGCTCGCCTTCTAGAATGGGGGGCCCATTGCCGGACCCACCTCTCTCCTCCTCCACCCCGACCTGACTGCCCGGAGAGTGGCTCCGGTTCCGCACCGCCCAATCTACCACTGCCCTATCGGGACCTGGCCGTGGTGTTCGATAAGCAGCGAGCCACCGCGCTGCCGTCTCACCGTCCATACGACATGGAGATCAAGCTCCAGCCAGGGACCAGTCCACCCCGGGGGCGCCTTTTTTCTCTCTCTCCTGCTGAGTCCAGAGCTATGGAGGACTATATCGACCAGGCCCTCCAGCAGGGTTTCATCCGACCCTCGTCGTCCCCAGGTGCCGCAGGCTTCTTCTTTGTGAGGAAAAAGGAGGGTGGTCTCCATCCCTGTATAGACTACAGAGGACTGAACAAGATCACAGTCAGAGATCGCCATCCTCTGCCACTCCTCACGTCCGCCCTGGATGCCATCTCCCAGGCGCGGATTTTCACCAAGCTGGACCTCCGGAGCGCCTACAACCTGGTCCGTATCAAAGCTGGAGATGAGTGGAAGACGGCGTTCATCACCCCCACCGGTCACTGGGAGTACCAGGTCATGCCCTTCGGACTGTGCAATAGCCCCGCCGTTTTCCAACGCTTCATCAATGATGTCCTCCGTGACATGTTGGGACGGTGGGTGTTTGCCTACCTGTATGACATCCTATCTACTCCCAGTCAGAGGCCGAACACCACCACCATGTTCGCGCTGTCCTGACCCGGCTTCTGGACAAAAACCTGTTCTGTAAGCCCGAGAAGTGCTCCTTCCACCAGCGGTCCGTTTCATTCCTGGGCTACCTGATTTCGGATCAAGGTCTGACTATGGACCCTCAGAAAGTCCAGGCGGTGAAGGACTGGCCCCTACCAACCAGCCTGAAGCAACTGCAGAGTTTTCTGGGTTTCTTCAACTTTTACCGTCGATTTATCAAAGACTTTAGCACCATTGTAGCACCTCTCACCTCTCTCACCCGACCAAGCCCACCTGGTCAACCGTTCCGGCTCACCCCAGAGGCCGTTCGGGTCTTCCACTACCTAGTCACTCGTTTCACATCGGCTCCTATCCTGCGCCATCCGGATCAGGCAGTCCCTTTTGTGGTCGAGGTCGACGCCTCGGATGTCGGCGCCGGCGCCATCCTGTCCCAAGGCGGCCCAGATGACAGGCTACATCCCTGCGCCTACTTCTCCAGGAAGTTTTCCACCACCCAGCAGAAGTACGGCGTAGGGGATCGCGAGCTGCTGGCCATAAAATGGGCGTTGGAGGAATGGAGGCAGTGGCTTCTAGGCACCACTAAGCCGTTCACCATCTGGACTGACCACCAGAACCTAACCCACATACGGTCCGCCAAGCAGCTAAATCCTCGCCAGGCTCGCTGGGCCCTCTTCTTCGAACCCTACGAGTTCCATCTCGCCTATCGCCCCGGGACAAAGAACCAGAAGGCGGACGCCCTCTCCCACCAGTTCACACATTCAGCGCCCACGTCTGAGCCGGCACCCATCCTCCCGGAGCATCGTTTCGTGGCCCACCTTGGGTGGCCATTGGAGGAGGCCATCCAAAACGCCCTCCGGGATGACCCAGCGCCGCCAGAGACCCCCGCCGGTCGGCTCTACGTCCCCACGGCCTGTCGCAGTGAGGCGTTGGCCTGGGCCCACTCATCACGCCGGTCTGGTCACGCGGGCTTCTCTCGGACTCTCAAGTTCCTGAAACGGGCTCTCTGGTGGCCACGTATGGAGAGGGACGTTAAGGAATTCACGAGCGCCTGTGACGTCTGCGCCCGCTCTAAGGCATCCACCCAGGCTCCAGTTGGCACCATCAGACCTCTTCCGGTGCCCAGCCGCCCCTGGTCCCATGTGGGGCTGGACTTCGTCACAGGTCTCCCGCCGGTCAACGACCTCAACACCATCCTGACGGTCACTGACTGGTTTTCCAAGGCTGTTCACTTCATCGCCCTCCCGGGCTTCCCCTCGGCCCGATGCACTGCTGAACTGTTTCTGGAGAACGTGGTGCGTCTCCACGGGTTCCCGGTCGACGTGGTCTCAGATCGTGGCCCCAGTTCACGGCCCGTTTCTGGAAGGCCTTCTGCCATCTAGTGGGAGCTTCTGTCAGTCTGTCTTCGGGCTATCACCCACAGACCAACGTTCAATCGGAGCGGGCGAACCAACAGTTGGGCCGGTACCTCCGCTGCTTTGTCTCGGCCCAGCCTTCGCAGTGGCCTAAGTACCTCCTCTGGGCGGAACTGTCTCATAATCTCCACACCTCCTCGGCCACTCAGATGTCCCCTTTCGAGGTCTGCTACGGCTACCAGCCCACAGTCTTTGCCCACCAAGAACCCGAAGTCGCGGTGCCGGCCGCTCAATCCCTGGTGCGGCGCTGCAAGAACGCATGGATCAAGGTGCGGGCCTCCATTACCCGGGCCAACGCCCGTTACTCACACCAACACCTCTGCAGGCACCGCCCGGGTCCCTCCTATGCTTCAGGGGACAAGGTCTGGGTGTCCACGGCAGGCCTCCGGGTCCATGCCAGTTCCAGGAAGCTCGCTCCCTGGTTCCTCGGGCCCTACCCCGTGCAGAAGGTCATCAACCCGGTCACGTACCGGCTGCGGCTGCCTACAAGCCTTCGCGTCCATCCCACCTTCCACACCTCCCGGCTCAAGCCTTACATGGAATCCTCCCTCCTGCCGCCTCAGGCTCCAGCGCCTCCGTCGGCCCGCTTCCTCGACGGTGAGCCCATCTACACCGTCCGGCGCATTCTGGACGCTCGCCGCCGGGGTCGGGGCTGGCAGTACCTCATAGATTGGGCGGACTACGGCCCCGAGGAACGCTCCTGGGAGCCGGCCCGCTCCATCGTGGACCCTGCCCTCATCTCTGACTTCTGGGCCCACCGATGTGGCCCGGGGACTTCTGGAGCCGTCCCTGGACTGGGGGGTCCTGTCAGAGTCCAAGCCCCCAGGCCGGGCTCTCCCAGATGACCGGCTTCCGTCTGGGACCACATTACCCAGCATGCCCCTCGCGGGGATTCCCTCCACGTTGCACCTGCGTCAATCCATGTCTATATATGGAAGACGCCACACCGGCTCTTCACTCAGTCATCGTTCCACTGTGATCCATGATCAGAGTATTCCGAAGCTAATACAGCTAAACCTCTACCTTTCCTCCTCAGACCTCATCCAACCGTCAGCCTTTCCAGCATCACTTTCAGCCAGCAGTCTGTAATAAAAGCTCGTACTCCCGAACCCAGTCTTCGAGTCTGACACCTCTGGTGCTGTGGTCCTCTGGAGATAATGAAGCTTGCCAATCAAAATTTTCAGTCGAATGAAGTAATAAGCTGCTGTGGTGATGTACGTTGTTTATTTTTTTAAGATAATGATGAACACAGCTGGTTGGGAGAAGGTGGGGAACGGGTGGAAGATTGGTTTAAGTGCTGGAGAGAGCAACAGCTGGTTCAGAAGAAAGGTCTGCAAGAGGGTAAAGCTTGTGAGAGGAAAAGAACATCTTTCAGCACCACAGAACGCCAGGACTGGGAGGAAGATGGACTGCATCTGACTAAGGCTGCTGATGTAAGGAAGGGAGTAAAGCTCGCTTATGCAGAAGTTCTTCAGTGGGACACAGTAGAGCTGAGTTCTTGTTGTTATTTCTAAGATCTCAGCTGACAGAGCTTTTCCAGCTTTTCCTCAGGTTTTGTGAATCTAGAGTTAAATTTCTGGAGCCTGGTGGTCTGGGCCTGGTGGCAGAGCCAGGTTACCTATAGCCAGTCTGCTAAGTGATGTTGCTCAGTTATTTCCTCTTTTCAGTAAGAAAAATGACACAACATTCAGGTCTTGACCTGAGGATTTATTTGCTGTTGGCATTGTTCAGTTTTTTTTCCCTTTTTTGCAGGAACTCGGGGGGGGGGGGGGGGGGGGGGGGTTGGGGGGGGGGGAATCGGGAAACTTATTGGTTGACGTTTGCATAGGTCTCACCTGTCAGTGGACAGCAGCCCACTTTGGAGATGAAAATCATCACATCACACAGAACCATGCAGAAATAGCAAAAGGCCCAATCACCATAAATATATCAGATACACAATTTTGTTTACGCTTATATAATTCCTTTTCATGAAGGAGCGTGAGGAGTGAACTAACTGAGGTGTAGGTGAAATGGTTTTAAGCCGCCATCATTCTAGAGCACAGCATGAAACACAAGAAACGTTCAGAATTCAATGCCTTTAGTTGAAATACTCTTCTAATATATATGTGGAAAAATACAAGCAGTTATATAGAATATTTATAATACATTTCTCTTTTATTTATGGAAACTATTTATCTCCTGCCTCATTTGGCCCTTGCCTTCATCCCCTCTGTCACACATGCCAGGTGACACCGTTCCAGACTGGGATGGCCTTCCCTCTGAAAACTGCACCTTTAAACGATAGTGGAAATGTTTTGAATTGGGTTTTTGTGGAATAGTTATGAACAAATAAAATCTAACCTGTTGCAGACAGCTCTTTGAGCAGCCAATTAGACAGACAAGCTAACAGCTAATCACACCAGGACCTATTCCAACGTGGGTTTATGCTCCAACCTCAAAAATTCAATAGTAGTCCAAAATCTTTTTTTTTTTTGAGTCAGTTGTTCATTACATTACTAACTGGGCAGAGAAAAAAATGAGATTCTGACTGTAAGCATTTCAGTTGAACAGGAAGTATTACGGACCATTAGCTCAGCAGCCAGATTTGCTGAAAACCTGATAACTTTAATATAAAAGTATGAAAAGTGTTCATATCGACCAATTACGAGATTAGAGTTGGCAACAGAACTGACTAGCCTTTAGCTATCAATCCAGTGGAACTAATCTTTGTCTCCTTAAAACTGATGCTGCTTAAAAAGCTATTCATAACAGGCAAGATGTTGATTCTTCATATCATTTTCATAAAAACACACTTCAAAAATATTAACTCCCTGTATTGATAATAAATAAAAACATTAAAATATTTGGCATTTGGATGGTGTAAATAAGTTTAAAAAAGGATTTAGACCGCAGTTTTGTCTGTGGTGACATATATTTTTCTTTTACACGCATTCACCTTTGACCTCTCATTATGACACCATACATGCTGTTTTTCCAAACACACAAACATTTTTCTCATCCTGAGGCACCTTCAATAGCAAGCATTGGAAGAGTTTAAATTCCTAAACAAATGCTTTCTGTGTGTGTGTGTGTGTGTGTGTGTGTGTGTGTCACCTCAGATACCCAGCACAAGATCATTCGACAGGATATATAATATTCATCTTCAAAACAAACAAAAACAGGATATTATTGGTGTTTTATCATAAATTAACACGCATTGAGTGCACATACTTTTTCCATTTAAAGTATTACTGTCAGACAGGAAAAAAGAGGAATAAAGGAGAAATTAATAATGTCAGACACTGTTATTGGGAATCCAGAGAGAGTTTTAAACGCACCATCTGTGACGTTAGATGCAGCCGGTGCTGGACCCTCTAGAGGGCAGTGTTTTCCTGTGGCACATCAACTCTGAGTCTGGTGCTGTTTTTATACTTATTATGAAACTGACTGGGGTAATGACACCACTTCCATGGTTGGAAAATGAGCACTGAGGTGAAGTTTTCATCAGTTCCACCAGACATAACGTTATGGACTCGAGTCCTGAGAGGCTTTGACATCTAACGGAGCATCATAAATCGGTTTCTTATATTTACAAGAGAAAATAAAAGACAAGCATTCATGTTTTTCTTTTTTTTCCCCCACTCCACATAGGAGTTCGTAGCATTTAACTCATCGGTACACCTTCCCACACACAGTCAGGATCAAAACAAAAATGGAGGGAAAAAAATCACAAAAAAGACAAAAAATGAAGAACTGCTTAAACTTTGACTCACAAAATATTCGACAGTGCAAACTGACATCCATGTCTCAGATCATTTTTACAAACATTAGTATACACTTGAGCACCATTGTTTACTATTGTTGTTGAATACATATCCGCTAGCTAGATCTCTAAAGTGGACATTATTAGATCTGGATGTGCTAATAATGACAAGGGCTGGATGTTTATTGGGTGAATGTTGGATTGAGTGTTGCACGCCCTTCAGCAGGAGGATGGAAGCAGTGATGGGTGAGATGTTTGCTCTGAGGCATTAAGAAGATAAGCACTTACTTTTCTCTAAATATTTGTCTTCTTTATTATTTTTTTCATTCTTGACGTTTATTTGGATAATGTAGGAACACAGCACCACACTGTGGCTAAAAATGAAAGTTGGAACTTATTTGTTTTTGTCTGTAAAAGCCAAATCTGTGCATTAGACAGGAACAGACAAAAACTATGCAAATAATTAAAATACATAAAATACCTCCCCCCAAAAAGCACCATTTTAAAATATAACAGAGGACAAAGTAATGGTAACAAAACAAAATAAAGAGCTGCCATCAATCTATCTCTTTAGCCCAACACCAGAACCTGCCATGCTGACTAACTCAAACGTTATGCTAAGCTTCCCCCTGACCATTTCTTATTCCTCCAACATTCAGAGCCACCTTGTCTTGTTTCCTTTACTCTTTACTCAATTTTGCACATACAATGTCCGTCTTCTACATGCTGTTACCCATCACAAAGACACAGATGAAAAATCTCAAAACACATCCTCTGTTGAAACAGGATGTTTCTTATTTCCTTTAACTATTCTCGTTGGTAAATCAAACATTAAAGCCTTAAAGACAATGAAATAGTTCATTATTATGGTGAATATGTTATAGAGCCTTTACTTGACGCATCTGGTTTGTCTTAAATTAACTCAGTATTATGAAGCATTACACCTTGAAAATGTGTGAAAATAAAATAACTTTTGTAGGTTTTCATGCATTATTATTATTATTATGATTATTATTATTTAACCTGACGGCTCTGGATATTTAATGCCTGCATTATTCTACTAAGACCTGGTTCACAACAGCAGAGGATCAAAAACTACCAAGCAGAGTCAGTTGGTGTTTAAACAGAAAGACTATGGAGCTCCAAAAACAACAGACTTGAACAGAACAAATAAAATATGCTATTAGTCAAGAAATGACATATTTTTTACTGCAGCATTAATGCCTCCAGAGTAAACAAAGCCCCCTGGTCAATTTGGAGCTTAGTGACAGAAGTTGCGCTTGCTGGGCTGGTGAAGAAAGGTGTTTCTGGCGTGAGCTGCATGGCGAGGGACCTGCTCCCTCGTGCGGTTTTGGCGCTGGATGTGGTTGCGGCTCAGGTGGCGCCGCTCCATACGAGCTTTGTAACGCTGGACCCTGGCCACTTGGGTGACCTTGGCCAGACTATCAGCCTGGGCAGCAGCTCCGCGGCTCACTCTGGTGGGCATAGTGCTGTGGGCCGCAGGGGTAGCAGGTGATTCAGGCCCTCTGCAAAAATAAATAAATAATTAAAAAATAAATAAACACACAAAATAAATAAACAGAGGGGAGATTCCTTTTATTTACACTGAAGAAGGGAGAAGTTAAGTGTAGCATCCATGAATGTTTCTCACCTCACACTGCTAGCCAGGCTGAGAAGACTTTCTTCCCCCACCACGGACAGATTGCTGTTGGAGATGATGGACAGATTGTTTGGGGAGACGTACACGGACATGCTGGGGTGCTCTATGAGCAGGTCTTCCATGGGGCTGGCCTCTGCTGTGGCTCCCTCTGCAGTAAAACAGGGGGGAGGGGTGACAAACCAGCTCTCATCCATGCAGCCCCTTTCCGACCCTGCCCTACTTGTTTCCCCACTGCCCCCGCACTCACTCCCAGACCCAGGGGACATCGATGGGGTGGAGGAGGGTTTGGATAGTCTGGCCCGTCTCAGTTGGCTCACGGGTGTTGTGGCACCTATCGGGCTAGTGTCTGGACCAGACAGGGGGTCTGATGATGCTACCGCACCTCGTGTACGACCTTTATGTGTTCTACGACGCTTGAGAGGTGGGTGGGGAATATGGTCTAGGCACTCAGTCCTGGTTTGTGACCTTTGGTGATCTGGTGAGTTACTGTTGGGAAATGATTGTGCAATCTTTTGAGCTCCCGTCTCATCCTCTGCCTGCATCATGCATTCAGGTTCTCCTGAACACACAGCATGGATGAGATGATGGGTGTTGAGGGGAAGGGAGGGGTGTTGCAAAGCCATTTAGCAAATTTGGCCGATTTTTCAAAAAAAATAAACCCATGCAGGATGAGAAGGGTCATTTTTGTTTTGAAGGGGTCACATACGCACGCGCACACATACCAGTGTTGGGGGAATAAGAGGGGAAATTTAAATAATTGGAAAGGGGGGAAGGGGAGGGGGAAGGGGACACAAAACATAAAGGAGTCACATTGTTAGTTGTGTTGACCCTCTAAGATTGTGTTTATGTCAGTGACATCATGTTCGTCCTGCTGAGAAGAACTTTTATCTTTCCTGTTCGGATCCAGAACACCTAAACATCTTTTATACACCCAGTAATCATCTTTGTCATCATGCACTTGTGCCACGCCCAGACTGATCCCCCCGTTCCAACACCCCCACCCCATTCATACCTACATCTAAACTATACCAATGCAAGACAGAATAAAGGTACTGCTTGAGTTATGATGACACACCAACCCCTGCAGTCCTATCAGACTCACCAGTCAGGTTGACGAGCATCCATCCCTCCTCGTCTGCCTCCGTCACACATGGATTGGGTCCCTTCAGCTCTGCTGCCACCTCCTCTACCTCCCCAAACAGCAGGTTGCTAAGACGCTGAAACATTGCTTCCTGTATTGTCAAGTTTTGATGACTGGTGTGGTCAGTTGTCTATGAAGAAAAAGCTATAGCTGCCCCCTTTTTTGTCTCTTTATTTATATGTAATAGTTTAATGCTGTTCTTTGCCTGATTTCCTTGTTTCCACTCAAAGCCCTGTGCTTGATCTTGGATTTTACAAACAGGACCAAGCAGGCTTCTGTAGTGCAAATGTAAGGTTTCACTTGGTTTGGAACAAAGGCCTGAAAGAGAGAGAGGGAGAGAGAGAGAGAGAGAGAGAGAGAGAGAGTGAGAGAGAGAGAGAGAGAGAGAGAGAGAGAGAGAGTGGATAATTAGTTGCTATAAAATGATCTATCGTGTTGACATTTACAGTATAAACACAAAAAATTACACTAAAGGTCAAACATTATTTGAGGAAATACATTTTATGTCAGTTTAAAACAAACATGACGTCAAATTTTGAATTAACGTTGTTTAAGTTAAATCAGTTTTTAGAAAGAAAGAAAGAAAGAAAGAAAGAAAGAAAGAAAGAAAGAAAGAAAGAAAACAATCTTTTTTATAGTGCTTCTCAAGATAAAAATCATGAGGTGCTTCACAAAAAAATTAAAGTATAAAATATTTAAAAATATGTTTAAAATGAGAGAAAACAATCAAATTTGTGATAAAAATAATAATTTAAGGAAGGGAAAGAGAAAATGAATAGGAAAGAGGGAAACCAGTAGATCCCGGGAAAGCGGAATAAGTAGAAAGAGCAGAATAAGGAGAGCGTGGTGACGAAGGTCACGCAAAAGCCAGCATGAACAATTGAGTTTCAGCTGCTTTTTAAAGCCAGGGCGAGTGCAAGTTATGGCTGCCATCTTGAATTTTTTCATAGTTTCATAACAAGTGGTTCATGAGACATTTAAGTAAAAGTCAGACTCCAATAATGAAGGCAGGCAGGATCACTAATCCTAATAGGTTATGAGGTAAACTGCAGGAGTAAATGATTACAGTGAGAGTTCCTATTGACTTGTTCAGATTAGACACAGTGTTGATGAAATAACACTTTGCTTTGTTCAATTAAAGAATATTTCACTTTTCTTTAATTATATAAAACTAATCTAATTAAATTAAATTAAAAAACAAACAGCCTACATACTAAACTAAATACTGACAGGCTTATTAATGGTGTCTTTTCAGTCTGTTTACTTCATGATAAGCTGCACTGTGACATGCATTAGCAGATTAACATTGGGTCACGTTTGCTAACACCATGAAAGAAAAGTAATTTATGGAGGAAGAAATGAATCAGCATCAAGTAACTTGTACAACAACAGGCCTCCCTTCCCCCCATTAGATTCAGATAACCAGTCAGCTCTCTCTCAGGACAGATGGACAAGCCACAGAAGAGCAAGAGGAGGAGGGGGTGAAAGAAGGTCAAAGAGACAAATTCCTCCAACAACAAGCAAAGTGCAAATGTTAAGTTACCAAGAAAACCAGATCCACAGTGACAGCAGCTGCAGAGGCAGAGAACAAGTGCCTGACCTAAAAATGAACACGATGAGGTAATGAACACTGGAACAGTCATAGTTCACCTGGAGAACAACGTTGTGTTCAAAGGCCAGGTTTCATGTACTTTAACTGTCACAGTGTAAATAATGCTCCCATATACCTCTTTAAAGAGCTGACTCGCTTTTAATTCTCAGATTAAATTGATTTATTTTAGTTTTTGTTTGAGTTTTAATCCTGCAAAAGTTTCCATTTGAAATACCAATCGACCTCACCATAGCCTAATTCCCTTTTAATGTCTGAAAAATCAAAAATGACAGATATGAGTAATAATTCATGTGCTTGGAGGGGGTGAGCTGAGTGTGAAGCGCAGTTATACATTAACCAACACTTTACTGCAAATGATCACTTCATGTTAAATAGGGAAAACCTTAACAAATAAAAATAATTTTGGTTATTAGTAATCAACTAAATACTTCTTTTCAGGAATCTGCTGGATGAGGTGTTAAATGATGATTTTCACTGAATTGCACTCTCGAAGCAATCAAAACGGAGACAATGAGACTTGTTTAAATTTAACTTTACATTCTTCTCCTTGAGACATCTGGACTGTTTCACACATGCCTGATTAAATCTGTTAATCAGCTTGGAGATATAAGTTAGCTCAGAGGGCATCTTCTGGTGTAAATAAAACTATTGAAACACACATAAATAAAAAGATTTACTAGGCAGATTTTTTTATACATTCATAATTTGATTATGTAAAATTTAAATTAGAGTCCATTAGTTAATGCTGGGTCTACTTCAAAAGAGAAAGCTGAGATATTATGGTTAGATTTCACTGTAAAAGCATGATAGTGAGTTGATGATAATCAGATAACTTGCATGGACTTCTGAAATTCCTTTACTGCACAGCCCTTAATCTCCAACAGGCTGTGACTGTGTGAGAGCCTTTTTAAATGTACTCTGTCAATGATTAGATCAGCCATGTTAAAACTACTTAATATTTGAGTTAATGCAGGGAAATATAAGGAGACAGTATAAAAATGTCCCTTTGTGAGAGTTCTTCCTTCTAGCAGAGGAGTGGGAGGAGCCGAAGGAGGGGCGTGGGCGGGGCCTGGCAAAAAAAAAAAAAAAAAAACAAGAAGCCTGTGACGTCCCTTCACGTCACGTCACGAACGCCGAAAGAGAGGCTTCATCTTATTTTTTCCTCTCCGAACAGAAGAAAACGTTTTAAAGTCTTGACAGCAAGCACAATATTCGAATTTAAGACCTACACAGCTTTTTCTTCGACAATCTGCCTTTTAGGGTCTGCTTGTCCAGAACCCACTGCTGTCGAGCGTCCTTTAGGAAAAACAGACCGAGGATTTTCTTTTATTTAATTATTTTTTTGAATGCGCTTGTAAATAAAAGCAACCCGTCGAACTCGACTTCCTAATAGAGGAGAGGACTGCAGGTTATCCAGGTTTAACATGAATTATCCGTGTAAGCTCCAGCTGAAGGGTCAAAGCAATGACAGCTGTGGCTCAGTCTCTGCACAAATAAAATAAGCAACTGGATCGGCTTTTGGTAACACAACGACTCGCGGATGACACTGAATTATACATTTTTGTCTCTTTAAAAAAATAAATTATGAAACACCCGGCCTGCGTGAAGCACCGACACAAACAGCATTTGGTGCATTTAGCAGAACAGGCTGCTACTGATGCACCACAGTTAATATATCTGGTGTCATTTTTTATTTATACTGACATGGAATTGAAGCCTTTTGAGTTCGATGCTGCTTGCACATATACCCATGTCCTAATAATAGAACATCACTGGTTATAACACAGACGCCTATAATATGGGTCACCGGCAGACAAAGCAGTCTAATTCCTCCAGAACTTCATGTTCTCCGGTTTCCCGACTGCAGACAGGCTGACTGGTGGCTTTCAGAAGGATAGATCCTCCATAAGAAATCGCTGGCAAAAATGTACTTGATGTACTTTGATTCCTCTGTGGAGCAGACACAAAGACATCAGCTTAGGTTAAAGGAAGCAGGACTTACCAGCCTTTGAAGTGTATTATTCAAGTTGTAAACGAGATCTCACACACAGTAGAAACGACAACTCTTAAAGCATAGCTTTAGGTAGCCTTTAGGTGAGGTAGCTAAAACACTATTATAAAAAAAAATAAAAGGCGTTCTTCTTAGAAGAAGGGCTTCGTGTAATAAAAAATTACACCGATGTTCTCAGATCATAACATCTGCAGCTTTTCCTACTTCCTTTCCTGCTTTTCTTTCTTCCGCTGCAGAATTTCCTCTGTTTATTGCTGCCTCCAGCTGATCCGCAGATCAGAATGTAGAACGTACAAAACAGCTGATTGTGAGATCACAGACCTTTCTGTGGCACGCCCATTACCCCGCCCACTCCAAAGCAGGCGGCCAATCAGAATATTACACCCGCAGCACCGCTGAATCCTCTTGGTAACAGGGTGTGAGGAGGCTGGGAGGGCTGTCTTGTCAACCTGGACCCAGAGGAAGGCAGAGGCTGATCCCGGATCTGCTGCCGTTCTCCAGCAGCATGTTGTCAGAAAGCTGCGAGGGGGGATGGTAAACTGACCCATTGTCAGCTAACAGAGCTGCATCCAGAACAAGAAGTGAATGAAGATCTGTTGACAGCAGAAGCATTAAACCACCCACTTGGTGTTTCATAAATTATATAAAAGTTCTGGACAAATATAGCTTTTATTTAAATAAATATGTAATTTCCTCTTCAATCTCTTAGACATTAACACTCTGGAGGCAGGCATTGCAGATTTGCAACGTTAAAACCTACCTACCTTGTTACTCCACATACGTATTTCATGAGCATTTTTTAACTCAGAAGTACCCCTGAAGGACTTATAGTTGTTCGTCCGTTTATCAAATTTTAATTTTGAGCCTGAGAGGGTTAAATCGTATTTATGAGACTGACAATTCCCTTAAACAAATATAGGGCTCAATTATTCAAACTAATAAACAAAAACAGGAAGCTTACAAGTCTTCCTGGTTCAGTGATGCTGGGGCTGTTGCTTTAAATTTGATATGTAAGTAGACCATGTCTCCCTCCCTCTTTATTCTTTTCACCCTGTCTGAATGAGAAGGACATAAATGTGGATTTCCTTTCATATCAGCAGTCATAAGGGCTTTTTTTTATGAATGCAGCCTTGGGACCACCAATGAGCTGTCTTGCTGTGTAGAAAAATCCCTGGTGGTCCTTTTTTCTCCTCTGTAGTGTTATGTTTGTGATTACGTCTCAACGAGTTTATAGTGAGTTGTGGAAGAGTTTAGCTCTCCCATCTGAAGCCCTGCAGGAATCAGGATATCTCATTTTATTTGAAGTTCACCACTGGGTTTATACGTATATGATGTATACAAACAGGGTTTAGTATTTCCTGATACAAATAAAAAATACCTTATTTGTGTTTTAAGTGGTCTACTAATCAAGTTTCCTGGTGTTCTTTCAAAGACTTTTTTATTCAAGTCCTTGTAATTGACATTCCTCACATAAATAAATTAATGTTTTCTAAACATCAGAACGGTGTCATCAATCATTCAAGCGTAAAGCATTTAAAATGGACAGTTGAATCAGTATCGTGACAGGCAACGTAACTCAAAGGTGCTCTGTCATGTTTTCTATAGGCAGCAAAAAAGAGAGCCAAAGCTAGAAGGGATTGAGTTTTTAACCACAGCAGACTGATGAACGGAACAATTATGCATCTGGAAGAAATGTACTAGTTTAATCCTGTTTGTCAGCTCAAGAGTAGAAAAGACTTGAAACAAATGAAAATAAGTTAACCTTGCCTATCCAGATCCATGTTCTGTGTCATTTAGATTTCAAAGTATTTTATTTTTCTGGTTTTGCAGAATTGTACACATGATTTCCTCTCGGTTTTAGATCAAGCTAATAATAAACCATTGTATGGTTTCTGCAAACACAAACACCTTCATCCTGACCTGCTACGATAATGGCCGTCATATCTGAGGGACTCTGAACACATTTAACTAGAACAGTTTGTGAATCTGTGTTTGTGTTCTTTAGCTGCAGGAGAAGTCACAGACCTGGTAGCACTCATTGTGTCATGTCCTTATTGTACATCTAGTCGTAATAAACTTAAATCAGTTGCAAAAATGAGTACATCACTTTTTTTTCTCAAATAAGTGGAACTTGAACCAACTGAACAAGGAAGCCGAGAGCAGAGGTTATGCTTTTCCGTTGTCTGACTCCTCTTTTTTTCCCCGTAATCCGTCCTGGAGCTGTCATGGATGTTGCATGACTTCACAAGATTCCCACAGCTTTCTAAACTGGTTTGATAACTGGGTGAAAGGTTAAAGCATGACTTCTCTCTTTTTGTTTATCAGTGATCATAGATGTGACACACAACTCCTGATCAGCCAGTTCTCACTCTAGCAAACCAAGCTTAAGTTCAAGTCAGACACATATCATGTTGATGTCTAAAACAGACAGTGCTTCATACGGCAGCTTCGTAGGGTTACTCGGTGAACAATCAAATCTTAATTTATTGTTGTGTTTGTGAAGAATAAAAGTCGTCTTCTGTTTGGATATATTGAAATTGATCACCTAATAGCAGCGAGCAGATATTCTTTTGTTGCCATACAGTGAGAAAAATCAAAATAATTAAGTGAAATCACAATATTTATCATGCATTTCCAATAGGATGTAGTTCACCTCTCTTTTATGTGTTCTGTTGGTTATATTTTGGTGGCCCGCTCTTCTCCAAGGCTTCTCTGCTGGCCGATGATAAGGCAGGAGCCCGTGAAGATAGGAGGTTGCATCACCACAACCCCACACAACTAGCTGGAAATTAAATATATTTCAAAGGGAGGTGGATGCTAATTAGTTTCATGTTACATAAAAAAAACATGGCTGCTTCCTTCCTAAGTCATTTTTTCTGTATCTTGTATCTTTCAGTGACCCACAGCACACAGGCAGAGGGAAGGAATGAAAAATTAATTCAAACCCATATTCAGCAATATTAGAATCTTCAAACCGAAGTGAGACGGTCCACTGCAACGTCTGGAGGCCTGTGGCCCTGGATAAAAATGTCCTTTTTGTGTCTCATGTTGCATTCAGCTTGTCTCTACTTGCAGCGCTCTACAGTCTCCAGATAATCCCTGTCACATAAAACCTGTCTGCTTTTTCTTACTCAGCACAGACAGATGGCATTATGGCGCTTTTGTCTCCATTCTGGATTTATTCAACCAGAGGACAACTGACGACTCGTTGTCCTGCTCTGAGAGGCGTCTCCAGAACCAGACCCAGAGAAGTCTTACCTACTTCCTGTAGATCTGTCCCTACAAGGCCAGAGCACACTGGGTCTGGAGCTGTGTCCTTGGCAGGGTGCACACTGATAAACACCAAGAAGAACATGCTGTACTCATCAGAGGGGTATACCCTCTGGAGGGTATCACAAAACCTAAACAGGAGGGATTTTTGAGTTCCCTAAAATCTAAAAGATACCAGATTAGAAAAAGCATTTATACCTGCCAGTATTTTACTGCACATAAGTTTATAATTTGATTTTCAAACTGGCCTGGGAAGAACAGGATTCCTTAGGTGAAACTCTTTGATATGCTGACTAAAATCGCATAAAAGAATAAATCTGAGGGAAATATTAAACCAAAGCAACAAATTTCTACTTGGATCAATTAAAATATTCTCCTAAAATAATCTTCTAAAAACTAAGAAATGTGCTGAATATGGAGTTGGTTCTAGAATCAGTGACTGTAGAAGAAGAATCTAAAATTCATGTAAAAATCATATCTTGAAGTAACGTGACCACCTCCAGAGTTGAGCAAGATAGTTTTAAAAACTTGCGCCCAGCTCCCAACAAGAGGGGATGTAGCTCAGTGGTAGAGCGCATGCTTTGCATGTATGAGGCCCCGGGTTCAATCCCCGGCATCTCCAGTATTTTTTATTTTCCCACATTTCTCCTATATGATCGACACTTGCTATGTTGAACCCACTTGTTTGTCTCAAGAATATAAATAAACCATTCAAGATAATTTTTTTAAATTAATTTCACAATTTATTTAATGTCATGATCAGATGCTTCTTTCTCGTTTAGATGCAAATCTGTAAATAACCAAGGATCAATAGTGATATTTAAATTGTCTTTTAAAGTATTATACTTTACTACCTTTTCAACTTTCATATAATTATTAGATTTAACAAACGAGTTTTAAAATTTGAACGAGAAAATAGGATTGGTTATTATTTGCCGCCCTCTTGTGGTTAATTTAAGCAATGCTGATTTGATCACTTATTAGTTGAGTATAGCCCCTGACAGCAGTACGCAGATCGGGCGGGGCGCAACGTGGGCCGCGCGGGCGCCATGTTGAAAATACCCATGTTGAGGCCGGCCGCCTTTTTAGATAGGTCTCCTTCGTCCCAGTGTAGTCATTTAAATTTCTACAGAGGAACGTGCAAACAAACAAACAAACAAACAAACAAAACAAAAAAACACATTTTATTAAGCTTTGTCACAAAATCAGATATAGTATGGCATGATAATTAAAAAATAAATATAATTAAACTAAATAAAATTAAATATAAAAATCTATCGGTTAGAATTTAAGTTAGGCACAATATGGGCAGAGTTAAACGTTTGACCCTGCTCACTGAAACCATAGCTGAAACCACTGAGGAGAGTGTGTGTGTGACTGTGACCGAGAGAGAAGTAACACGCAGAAAGGAGGTAGGTAGGCATGGATTTTCATTCAGTTTTAACGATACTAAGCATTAATGTTGTGGCGAAAATGTTATTAACCTGGACTTAAAAAGTCTTTTTCTGAGTTTTAGTAATGTAATGGTATTAACTTGACTTAAAAATTATTTTTCTCAGTTGTACATTATTAAGATAGACTTTAAAAGTCTTATTCTGAGTCCTAGATTAATATAATATTTGGCACTGTTGATAAGAAATATAGCTTTGGGGAAAAATGTTATGTGATCACTTTTGGGGGGAAATAATATACTTTAAGTGGGGAAAATATGATAGATTTTTATTGTTGTTACATGCTCAATATAAAATAAAGTAAGAATAAAGTAAAACCAAATTAACTAGTTAGCAACTAATTAGGTAATTTTGTGATTTAAGCAGACTTGAAAAGGTGCCATTACACATTCTGATAGCCAGCATCTGAGTAATGTGCAGGAAATTGATGTTGGTTGTCGTTGGTAGTCACACTATTGCTTGCAGACTAACCCCGGCTTTCCACGGGAGCCGTCAGCAGTCGTCAGCAGCGCGAGTCGGCCGCGTCTCAGGAGCAGCATGTTGCGGCCTTTACGCGCCGCATAGGCGTCATTTTAACCGGGGACGCCGGGGACATGTCCCCGGCAAAATTTGTGATTGGCAGCTGTGTCCCCCCCACTTTCAAAAACGCCTGCTGATGAGGATTTTTGTTTTACCAGCTCAGATCTTATACCAGGGGTCGGCAACCTATTCCCATCAAAGAGCCATTATTACCCATTTCCCACGGTAATTTTGGACGGACCTTAATAAGCAGTGACTTAAGTGAAGCAGGCAGGTCGCGCTAGAAAATTTAGTTTAAAAAGACGTCATAAATGTTTTCCCCCGTTCTTTTTATTTATAAAATATGATCAGGCTGCTGTAAAATGTAATCTCCATCCACATCCAGACACAATTATCCTCTATTCTTTCTCTATTTGCTCTGCTCTTGTCTGGGCAGACGGTGCACGCGGCGCGCCTAACTAGCGGCTGATGCACATTTTACGCATTTGGAGAGGTGGGCTGGATGCTTTGCTTTTACTGGAAGATGGTCCACTTAACGCACGGGTGTAGACTTCATATTAATGACAAATGAATGAAAATTAAATTGTGAGTTTTTACTTCATATTTTAGAAATAAAAATGACGGGGGGAAAACATTTATGACGTCTTTTTAAACGAAATTTTCTAGCGCGACCTGCCTGCTTCACTTAAGTCACTGCTTATTAAGGTCCGTCCAGAATTACCGTGGCCCACCCTAAAATGGAAACCTGGCGCCGCGCCTGTTGTAAACCTCTGCAAATTGTTGTTCTTCACTTTATCAAACTCAGACTTTGTACAGCTAATGTCAAGATGTAAAATTATGAATTCATGGCGAGCTCTTCCGTCCCTCCCTCTCCTGCTCTCCTGGAAACCCGACATCGGCTGTCAGAAGCGGGAGGTGAAGAAGGAGATGAGGCAAACAGAGTGAGTGTGACATAAAGAAACCAGACTGGTGTGGAGGTGAGCAAAACAGCTGGAAAAGTGTGGGTGTTGAATCCCCCACGGGTGCGACGCCCATGCGAGCGACCGGTACCGGCTGCTGTCATGTTGTGAGCAGCGCTCTGCTGTCTGAGGGTAGGCCCCGCCCACAACGCTGCGGCCGCTGTGGCTCCCAGTGTTTTCTTTACTGTGGGAAACGGGTAATAATGGCTCTTTGATGGGAACAGGTTGCCGACCCCTGGTATAAGATCTGAGCTGGTAAAACAAAAATCCTCATCAGCAGGCTTCTTTGAAAGTGGGGGGGACACAGCTGCCAATCACAAATTTTGCCGGGGACATGTCCCCGGCGTCCCCGGTTAAAATGACGCCTATGGGTATTGTTCAAACCAGTATTATTACACACAACCCAAGGTTGTAGAAATGGAATGTGACAAAGCGGGGTTTGCTGTCATTACTCCATTTACATTAAAGCAGTATGCTTAAAATAAGCTAGTGACCTATTTTACATTTTGTATTGTTAATACGCCTTTAAGAAGCACAATCTGTTTCCTTTCTAGTGGAGGCTGAGAACAGGCCAGAACGGGAAACAGGGAACAGAGTTACCTGTTGTGAGCTTTTCTAAATTCACTGTTTCTGCCTTCTCCAACTTGAATTTTAATATTTATTGTGTTTACTTTTGATTAGGAGACTTCTCTGCTGAAGGACACCTTTGAGGCAGCAAGGTGGTATGGCACCAGATCCTTCAAAGGAAAGCTTTCCCTTCCCCAGGCCATCACCATGGACAAGGAAGCCTCCTTGAGGGCAGTACAGATGTTAGACATGTGTGATGGCCTGGATGACGATGATGAGGAGCTTAAAGATGTGAGGGAACTGTTCCTGTTCACTTTTAGTTTGCAGGAAGACTACGAGGGGTTCTGTGTTGAACTGTGACAAGAGGAAGACGCAGGTGTTTGCAGGATTTGACACCCCATAAAATCTTTTTCCCTGCAGGAATGTGTTTAGAGTGTTTGTGTTTGAGTGTTATGGTAATAATTTCTGTGTTCAGTTTCTTCAGTAAGTTTTTTTTAGAGGATTTTTCTTATTTTTGTGTTCTTTTTGATTATTTCGTTTGTATTTTTTATACCTGTGTTCTACTGTTGGCTTTTGTTTGCGTTATTAAATTTACCTTTCTTAAACATTAAGTCTGGATCCCTGGGTCCTCACCACCCCACCTCAAACCCTGGCATGTTTTAATACGTGTCAATGGCACAATTCAGTCTCTGTCCCCCTTAATGTAGCGGACATAACTGAGTGCACAAAAAATTGTACATGTGTCTATATACTGTTTTCACACTCACTTGTAAAATTAATATTACTTTTTTTTCATAAAATAATGGCAGCATAGATAAAATAATTGACTTTCCGTTAAAAAGAAGACTTTTGACACATTATAAATAAGAATGTTTAAGTATCAAATGCACAAACCTTTTTCATAGCTATTTCTGCTTTAATATAGTTAAAAGCCCAATATTAAATGTCAATTTCACTTCACTGTTCCTGTTCAGGTGGATTGGGTAATAAGTTTTTAGTCCAGTGTGAGCAGTAAAAGGTTGTGAGGGCTCATGGAAATGTAAACGTATGACCATCGTTAGTACTGTTTTATTAACAAGAATGCACAGTATAGACTATTAGTATTTGGCAATATTTACATAAACACATTTTGGGACCAGACCTGATCATGATATTTACAATAATGAATGGTGCCCCATACAAAAGCTTTTTTTTTAATTTAATTATAAGGTTAGGAGTAACATATCAGAGTCAGAACTGTCCAGTAAAGGTCCGTTTACAGCACGAGGAACTTGTCTTGGTGTCAGGTGCAATAATAAATAATGGTACCAACATAGTTGAAAGACTTACTATAAATACCATACAAAAGAGTAGAATAAAGAATAATATTATCAGAACAGATCTGAATTAAAAAAATGGTACCTATTTCATTTAACTTAATCATCTGGGCTTTCTATATATTTAATAGAAATCTACCGAACAGGTTATTTGAGTATCATTGTTATGCTGACATCATAGACATGAATTCATAGACGATTGGGCGCTGGAGAGCATCGCCGCCATATCGGATGGGTCTCCTCACTCTCCAAAGTCAGTGCAGAATGAGCAACTGATAGAATTTTACATTTTAATTTATTTAGTTTAATTATATTTATATTTTAATTATCATGCCATACCATATCTGATTTTGTGAAAAACATTGATAAAATGTGTTTTTTAGTTGTGTAAGCACGTTCCTCTGTAGAAATGGAGTAGTAGTTGGAGTAGTTCACATTGTTGACACATGGGGGCGCCATTCTGCAGCTCATTTCATTTACAAGCCAAGTTGTTTCGGTGAAGAAAATCTCTGAAGTGATGAGAGGCCCCTAAATAAAGTTTTTGTTGACCAACTTTGAAGTAATATAACAGATGAATATTGAGCTTTCTAAAGCAGAATCAATATTTATACATATACTGAGTTTTTGGTCAGATTCATTCCAGTTTACTTTATTCTGTTAAATTGAAAATTTATTTAGTGATTTTCCTGCTAATCAACCTATTTCAGGTGACTGTGGGCAGATTTTAGCTCTGTCTTTTAATACTTATTATTTTAAATATAAAGTAATTCCAGTAATTTCAATGCACCACAACATGCCACTGAAACTCAAAGATTAAAAATAAAAATCATATTTAAAATAATTAATGTAAAACTGTTTGTTAGCAGCTGCTCCAAAGTTCAGAAAACTAAAAAACACACATGCATGAGTAATTATTTAGGACAACGAAGTTTACTGGTGTGGCAGTAAATAGAATGGGGACATTTATATTTCTGTAAATAAAACATAAAAAAAAAAAAACTAGAAAATAAGCCACCAATGGGTTTTGAGCTATTGGGGAATATCATCACCTCTAAAAAAATAAAAAATGTTTCCATCTTTGTGAGAAATGGGAGTGTTTGCTCATAAATCAGTCAGCTGCCTTGTCAAATGTTTGTTCAGCCAACCTGCAGTGCAACAAACCATGGACAAATGTAATAATAGCCATCATTAATTGCCAGTTGATGACAGAATAAAACAGATCAGTAGCCATATGAAAACAAAGCATGAAAAAGTGAACAAAAAGCCTCTAGCTTCAATTACTGAAATGTGAGTAAATAATGTTGTTTTCAGTATTGATTGAAACATTTGACCTCTTATGTAAAAAAAAATGGATTATTGATCACAGCTTCATTTTTAAATGATCATCAGGAGAATACAATTTTTCAAAAGTCCTTGAATTAAAATATTTTTGAGTTACAAATGTCTCCAAGGAGTATAACCTGAATTTAATTTAAAGCACAGTAACACTTAAAGCACCCAATCAGGTTTTTAAGATATTTACGTCCAGTCTGCACAACATCAAAGCATCTTTTTACACAACAAAATGTGTGTTTGTGTGACATCTAACAGATAGATGTGTCCAAATTACAGAGCATGTGTAGGAGTGTGTCCATCTGACCCGCTCTGCATTCCTCTGGGATAATCTTATCTTCGGCCTGCTGGACCTCTGAACTGCAGGGCAACGCACGCACCTCGTTCTGCATGTACAAACACGTAAACAAACACACAAATAACCTCCTAAAACCAGGATTTTCTCACATTTACTCTTTTGGACACACCAGAAGCACACGTGTACGGTTATACAATCCTCTCTTAAACACCTACGCTGTGTGTTTTCAGGCCAAACACCGGATGTAAATGCACCTGAGGGGTCGTTACTGGTCGTCTGCACTGTGCTGAATGGTAACAAAGAAAGTGACTGATTAAAAATATAAAAAGAGGATTTAAAATGTAAAACGAGGCTCTAAGATGCATTTGCGGAGAAAAACATGACAATAGATGTTTTGGAGGGAGTTGCTTCAATTCACGTACATGAAGGACAACTACAATCACCGGCAAAGGGACAACACAGGATAGAGGCAAACAATGGGACTTGAGACAATCGATTTGTGCTTCAGAATGAAATAAAATAAAAAATAAAATCCAGAATGATCTGGGAGGGATGGGTTTGGTTAAATTATGGTTGTTGAGACGGACATGCTAAACGCTCAGTGTGGTGTCTGCAGCGGAAGTAACAGCAGTTTTTTACCTCAATTCTTCCCAAATCTACTCTTAACCCTCTGGAGGCAGGCATTGTAGATTTGCAACAGTTAAAACCTACCTACCTGGTTACTCCACATTTTTTAAGTCAGAAGTACCCCTGAAGGACTTAGTTGTTTGTCCTTTTATCATAACTTATTAAGAGCCTGAGAGGTTTAAATAGCTTCCTCTTTCAAACAGAATGAAAATATTTCCTTCATTTAGACAATAAGCTAGAGTGCTTGGGTCTTAACAACCCAGAGAACTGATCATCTCACTCTGGTTGTTCAATCTCTACACTGATAAACAACAGAATCAATTTCAAAGTGCTTCTACTAGTTTATAAATCACTCAATGGCATGGGACTAAAATACATGTTAGATCTCTTCCAGCACGGTTCTGGGATCCTTAGGTATCAGTCAGCTGGAAGAGCCTCAGATCAGAACCAAACAGGTTGAATCTGCTTTTAGCTATGCTGCACAGAGATGGAGTCAGCTTCATCATGACCTCAAATGTGCCCCAACTCTAGTAACCTTCAAATAAAAATTGAAAACTTTCATGTATTCATCAGCCTTTGAATGAAGGTTTCTTTTGCTGCACCTTCTGCACTGTAACTGCTCACCCTTTAACTTTGCCTTTTTTATGGTTTTAATTGTGTTTTTTATTGTGTTTTCATGTTGATTTTAATGTTCTTGCTCTTCTTGCTAATGGAAAACACATTGTGTGCCTTTGTGTATGAAACATGCTACATAAATAAAGCTGCTTTCCTGCCTAAAGGCTAGAATACAATGTAAAAATAATTATTAAAGTAATAATTGTAATTTGCAACAAACCTTTGTCCATGTGCTTAGCATGTCATGAGGTCACCCCAACCTGCTGCAGTCTACTTGTCAGACAAATTACTCCACAGGGCTGTAATCACCTGATTTCACCCTCATAGCTCCTTAAACTCTGTTACAGGACGAGGGGAGCTCATTTTCAGCATTTTGTTGGCTTCATGTAAGTTTTTTAAAGCTTGAGAACCAGAATTATGAAAGAGGCCCTCAGCAGCAAAAGCAAGATACCTTTCATGTGTGTTTGCTTGTTGTTTTTCTGCTGTCCTGACCCTCCTGACCTTTGGTCTGCATGGCGTCAGAGTCAACAAGCTCTCTAAACATGTGCGAACTACCGAGCAGGCAGTGACAAAGGACAGGTGTAGGGGCCAACCATGAGGAAGAGGAGCTGAGTCCCTTTTGCGATGCTAAACAACACCTCGAAAGACAGACATTCCTGTCTGATGGCTGGCATCTGATTAATGCATGCAGAGTCCTTCATCATGCATTTGATTGTTGAATATTTCTGATCATATGAAGGATAAGCACATCACATCATGATGTTTTCACCTGTCTGCATGTTTGACAACAAAATACCTCATGAATTAGATGCATTTTGATACAACGAAAGCAAATTAATTGGTTTAGATGAAGATCAATTTAAAGATGGCCATCAGAAGGTTCAGCATAAGAAAAGTTCATTCAAAATCTGATGAATAATTAAAGTTTTTCATTTTGATATTAAAGTTACTAGAGTTGGGGCACATTTGAGTTCATAATGAACGAAAATTATAATTTTGAATGCATCAAATCGCGCGAGAGTTTGCGACATTGAATGAGAAAACTCCCCCCCAAAAATTGTGATTTTAGGTCGAATTTGAGCGTGAAAGGCTGCTGTGTTCCTTCATGTCCCACCAGCTCATTCATCGCTCTGCATGCACCTGAAGGCAATTGGTTCCTCATGTCGCCTCGCTCGGTTCTGACCTCCTCTCACGCTGAGAACAAGTTGGAGAACAGTGGCGCATCTATTCGCACCTGTGTTCCCTGCAGAGAGAGAAGAAAGGAAGCGAAGAGAGGAGACCGTGTCCTCTACTTAATAAAATGTCTTTTTCACATCCTCGTGCGCTAAAGACTGCGGCAGCCTGCTCCCGGGACATCAGAGGACTCATTAAATGACACTTTGCTGTCATATTCCGCTGAAACAAAGGAAAACGATCAAATTAACTCAAGGATGCGCTGATTTTGCACAGGTATTCCTTGCTTTGACTTTGAAGTGTGCGCCATTAAATGCAGAATTAACAGCTGAGACACCTGCATGCTCACAAGGGACGCTCCCTCCACTCCACAGGGTCGCACCGTTTTCTTACTAAAATCTAACCCCATCCTCTTCATCGTGTTGTTGATATTCTGGTTTAAAGTTAATCATGGGTGAATAAATGCTCTTTATCGAGTGTGTCTATTGCAAGGAGACCCGCAACTGAGCCGTGAAATGCGCAGGCAGACATTTAGTCACATTTGGCACTTGTGGCGAGGGACGGTGGCGCCTTGGCGCGCGGGGTGTGTCTGAGGGCGGAGACCCGCCCACCCATCCCGCTGCTTGTCCCTGCTATATGAGCTGGAAACTTTACCGGGAGACATGCAACAAGACTGACTGTTCTCCATTAGTTTTCCCTGTCCGAGCTGAAGCTGCAGTTGTCTCACGCGCACTCGGACGCTGACGTATTATTCTCGAAATAATTTCGGGAGAAACTTGACTTCAACATGCCGCGATCTTTTCTTGTGAAAAAGTATTTTTCCAGTAAAAAACCTTATTATAAGGAGAGCCAATTGGACAGCCAAACTGGTGAGTTATTGTTTTTATTGTTTAAAAGGTTGGTGTAGATCTCTGGGAAGTAGTGGCACATGAGGTGATGGACACACTTGTGGTGAATGCAGACAACAGTAATAAAACACCTGCATTAACCCACCTGACTACTCTTCCGTTTCTGCTTTCAGCTTTTGTCCCAGAAAGCTTTCCGCGAGCTGAACTTCCGAATCACAACAACATCTCTGCCCTGACCTGCCATCCCAGCAGCCCTTTCTACCAAACCATGGATCCCCTGCCCGCACCTCTGTCCCCAATCACCCCAGTGTCCCTTTCTCCACCAGCTCTGCGCCCTCTGGACCTCAGCAGCTCTCCCTCCAGTAGCAGTGGTGAGGAAGAGGATGATGGAGAACGTACTTCAGATCCCCCGAGTCCAGATGTGGCCGAGCACATCTTCTTCTGTCTCCGCTGCAGTAAGAGCTATGGGAGCCTATCCGCACTCTCCCACCATCAGACGTCCCACCACCTCCAGCATCTCTCCCCGCTTGCCCCACCACTCCAGACCACCTCCATGCCTCCTGAGGTTTCTGCACGTCCTGCCTTTCACTGCAAACACTGCCCCAAGGAGTACACCAGCCTGGGAGCTCTGAAGATGCACATTCGCTCACACACTCTACCGTGTGTGTGTCTGACCTGTGGGAAGGCCTTCTCCAGGCCGTGGCTGCTCAGAGGACACATTCGCACACACACAGGTGAACTGCAATGCTCCATGTTTCACAAGGCTTCTTTGTTAATCTAGCAGCTAGTTGCACCTTGATATTTATTGACGTGCAAACAAATGTTATTGCTTAGCAGGACACAAACTAATCCCAGCCTCACGGTTGGTTTGCATGAAAAACAAAACCTGTGTTCTTTTGTTATGTTGGTGTCTTTTGTTGTAGATCATTAGAAAAACAATCACTTGGTGCTGATGTTTTCTTCTCTCCACCAGGAGAACGGCCTTTTGCTTGTCAACACTGCAACCGGGCTTTTGCTGATCGCTCCAACCTGCGTGCACACCTGCAGACCCACTCTGAAGTGAAGAAATACCAGTGTGGCTCCTGCTCACGGACCTTCAGCCGCATGTCTCTGCTGCACAAACACTGTGCTTCTGGCTGTTGTCCCGGCTCATAGACTCACATTCCCAGAACTGGCTCTGGTGATCCAGCTGTAGCTGCTTGTTGGTTCTGTTTGCTGTAATGAGAGTGAGTCCAGAGACCAGGCAAAAATGCACCTCTGCTTTTGTGAAATATTAAGTGCCTTATTGTCACCAGTCAGTTAGTCAAATTTGAGGTCACAATGGCATGTGTGTGTGTGTGTGTGTGTGTGTGTGTGTGCGTGCATGTGTGTGTGTGTGATTTGAGGGCAGCTGAACATGCAGTTAATTCCCTGGAAACTTCATTGGTGCCGGCCGGTCCGGGACTCCGGTCATGCTGCAGCTGCTTGGGTGTGTGTTTGTGTGTGTATGCAGGCATGTCATTCCTCACTACGCTATACATGCACGATGTGTGGGTGTTGAGACAGCTGTCTGTGCATGGTGCACCATGGAGACAGGGTGCTGAGAGATATGATAGCTGCTACCTCAACGACAGGTGACACACACAAAACACCCGCTCTGGTAGTTCCTCATAATGGGCAGAGACACTAATGTGCTCTGGGACATGAAATTTGTTTCTGAATGACATTTCATCTCAATTTTTTATGAAATATTTTGTTAAAATTGTTTTTTTTGTACATTTTTCTGCCATTTGTAAATAAAATCTTTTTAAAAAACATGTTTCATTTGACTTTTTCCTTTAAACACCAAAAGTTTCAACAGGCATTGTGTTGAAATGCAAAGTTCACCAGGACATGCGTGACAGTTTGTGAATGGGAAGATGGAGTTGTGTGCTCTTGTATGGGTTGGTGTGCGTCAAGGAGAGAGGTTTATACGATGATGAACGATAAGAGGAACACCTGCACACACCTGCCAGCCTGTTCGGGAAGCGTGGAGAATGCAGGATCAGTGCAGGTGGACTCAGGAGGGAGAAGGGTAGACGAGGCAAGATTTAGTCAAGAAATTATGAGAAATTAGCTGAGAATCAACTTTCTGCTCAGGTGTGGGTGGGTGGGTTGCACATTTAGCAGCATGACCTCGATCCCTGCTGCCCCCCTGACTCATTCACTCATACACTGACGCCAGCATGTCCTAGTGAAGAAACAACAATTCCTCCAGTAGCCTTGTGTTGAAAGGTGTGTGTGTGAGTGTAAGTCAGGGGGGACTTCGAGAAGGCTCTCAAAAAGATCAGATTGCATGACTTAGCTTGCTCAAAGTAAACAACGTCCTAAAGGCTACACACACACACACACACACACACACACACACACACACACACACAATAATGACGCTTTATTAAGAGCAAATTTTTTGCCTTATCCCTTATTTTGCTCTGCAGCTTAGAAAAGCAAATTAAACACTAAAATGTGAATTAGGAATAGTGGTTAATGGAATGGCATGGAAAAAAGACCACAAGCATGGAAGAAATAAAAAAAAAACAACAAAAATGGGATTTTGGCAAACCCGTGTTACTTTCTTTACAAATGCAACCAAACTTTTTCTAGTCCAGTGACCCAACGTAAAGTTTGCTCAGCAACAGTTTGAGGCTTAGTCTGCATTTCTATCTGTTTTATAAAAGTTACCGTCAGAAAAAAATTGGTTACCACGGTGACCATAATGAGCCAATGGCAGCAGCTTTAACATATGTTTTTATCTTTTCACACATACAGTTTCTACATAAAGATTATGTATTTTTTCTTAGATTATGAGAAAGTTAATGTTGCAAATTTAAGCAGCAGCTGCTTTGGCATCCTTCAAAGTTTCTTGAGTTGTAGCTGCTTCACGCCTACGCAGGCGGTGAGTCAGCGAGGTGGTGACGTCACAGAAGCACTGTCAGTTAGCTGAAGAATACAGTTTTTAAAATGATCCTATAGAGACGTATCACATTTCTCTTTGAGATTTCTCAACTGTACCCCTGCAAAGTATTCAACTAAACAATCATTTCTCTTCAGATGTTTTGAAATCAAACTCTGGCATCTGGCTGGGGGGGGGGGGGGGGGGGGAAATTTTTCTGGTTTATGGAGTGTAGGAGGAAGTCTGTCCCTGTGGCTCTGAGGCAGTGAGCTCACCAAAGCTGTCACCTTTCTTTAACATTTGTTGGTATCATATTGGTCCCTTTAAAGTGCTTTAATGTTTGCGGTGTCACACATTCGGCCCCCTGACTAATTTAACATTCCTGAGCCATTAGGGACAGACATCCAATCCCAGAGTCTGGCAGAGGGAGGGGCGCCGCTGACTGTTGTTCTTGCAGTTTGCTCCTAAATCAAAGTAATAAGATTTTCCTGTAAGAGTAAATAATGCTTTGCTGACCGGATTACAAAGACAAGAGATTGCTTAAGATAATCAAATACGTCGCAGAATATTTATTGGTTTACTTCTTAAAAATTTAAAAGAAAAAGTAAATCTAACACGATAAAAGCTCAGTTTGAGTTTGAAACCAGATGCATTTCCATGCTGTAGTTCTTTTTTAAAACACAGAGCAGTTTTGTTTACCTGTTTTCCCGCTACGTTTCGTTTGCGGCTGCAAACTTCCTCAGGCTGACGCTGATGGTGGCATCACTTCCTTCTCCGTTTGTTTGTCATTTTGGAAACAACACCAAATATTCTTTCTGGGGGCTCAGTGTGAGTTTATTACTGGATGCATTAGAAGATCAGGAAAGAGAGGGGGGTGTAATAAAAAGCATCTGGTTTGTGTACAGGACCATAGGAGTGAGTTTGCTGGGCTCTGTTAAGTATGTGCATCTCTGCCAGGGGGTCACAGTGGTCCACGCTGAGGAGGAGGAGAGAGTGTATTGCTGAAATCAGAGCTGTCAGGGTTTGTAGCACTGATTCACTGGAGGATCACATTCAAGCCAGGAGGGTTAAGTCACTGGGATAAAGTTTCCAACCTTCTTACACGCTGCAGAGCTCTTACACAATTGCCCCAAACCTCAGCGCCAACATTCTCCTCTGGAGCTGTCTTAATAACCTCTCCTCCAGCTCTGCCTTCACAAAAACAACATTATAAAAGTCGTAGTGTTGCTCCGGCCTGCACTGCCACCCCGTAAAAAGTGAGGAGGCATTTATGAGGAAAGAGATGATGTGAAGTTTGCAGGAGAGGTGATGGTTTGGGTACGATGGGAGGAAACAGGAAGGAGAGGAAGAGACTGGACACTGAAGGAGCGGGGGTGGGGGGTATTGGCAGAAGAATGGGTGTTTCTGTTTGCAGGCCATTAATCAGATCAGTGGGGGGTTGAATTGACAGAGGAATGCCACATGTTCCGATGCAGACGTGATCAATGACATGTGCTGTGAAGGCAGTCTGATGCTCTGGTGGTGGATGCTGCAACAGCAGTCAATGGACTTCACACACGCATGCACACACAAACTCACACAAGGGAGTTTCTGTTAAATCTTACAACACTTTACTCTTTGAAAATTCCGTTTAATTGTCACAGCCTTCAGAGATGTCCAGGACTGCATGACACGTTGCACACAAAGTGCTCAAATCTCAGCAAATTAAGCAGTTTTACCCAAGGACAGGAAATGGGCTCTAGGAGAGGGTACAAGCCATTTCCTGCTCACCTCCGCACCCCTGCTGTCCCCTTCAATAGCGTGTGTGTGTGTGTGTGAATGTGTGTTAAGCTTTTCCTCTGAAACACAGACTGTCTGTCCCTCTGGGTCAGAGGGGAGAGGACGAGCCATAAAGGGACAAAAGGATAAAAACATGAGATGTGTTGACTGTGGTGGAGGTTTGTGACAAACTGAGCTGTGAACATAGCTCTGAACCACATAGACCTCCTCCTGTGTGCTGTAGGCATACAGGGCTGTAGAAAACAAACATGTTAGTGCTTGTAAATAATCACAAATCCTGTTTAGAAGTTGGCGCTGAACTGGGACTCGTCATTGGCCCATCAGCCCTAGGATGTAAACTCTATTTCTCCAAACAGCAGAAGCTGTTAGATGTTTGATAACCTCAACCCCCTCTAGGGTGGCCTCTCATGATGTAGGGAATGTAGACATATGAAGCACAATAATGCACAACATAAAGTTTAAAGGTGCATCATGTAAGAACGCAGCAAGAACGACATCCTGTGGTCGAACTTGGGTACTGCAGCCCATTTTCCAAATACAAGAGTGACCTTCTCACACTTCTGCCATGAGTTTCATGGCTGTTGCCATTTACGGCTCAGCACCAGAAGATTGACGAGCAAAGATGAGTCATACACAGTAAGTTGATAAGTAGATATCATTGATATCTATATATCTGATAGAAGTTCCAGAGTTTAAGTGATGTGATCTTAGCCTAGTGGTGTAAAGTTCTTGTGGTTTCATCAATAGGGAATCAAAAGTGGCTCAAAACGTTTGAATTATCCAACATCTCCACCCAAATAAGGAAGAAAGACATAAGCTGCTCGAAGAGAGAACATTTTAAGTTTGATTTCACAATAAAGTTGTCCTAATTGTCTCTTACACATTCTGTTTAAAAAATACATTTTATTGAAACTACTAAATATTTTAGCTGTGAGCAAACTAGGACTAAACGTGGTGCAAGGAAGGGGGAGTGTCAGGGTTGATTGTGTACAAAGCACTCAGGATGAGTTGGAAAGAGGCCGGCGAGCCGTGACATGAGGCAAGAGGAGATATCAGAATAGATGTTGGAATGTGGCCCCAAATGCTAACAGAGCAGAAACTTCTTGCTTTAATGATTACTGTCTTCTGAAAACTCATCAATTCAGAGAACAACTTCTGTTCAGACACAAATGTCTACTTACCTCTGCATCTCCACGAACCTAAATGCAGCATAAACTCACCCGTTCTAAAAACGTTTTTTTCCCCTCACCTCATCATGTAACTCTTTACACCTTTCAAAAAAATTTTTTTTTAAAAAGTATTTTAGGTACTCAGGTATTTGCCCCCAGGGTGCTGCTAAGAGGTGCAAGGTGCACTTTTGTCCTCCTGTCAGGACCTGTGTGGGCCCAGGGAGGGGGGTACTCAAGGACCAGGACAGTCCTATTGTCCCAAAGCATTCTTCTAAAACTAGGTAAGGAGTCAGGGAGCAGGGGCTAAGGTGGGTGGAGAACAGCCCTTTTCAGGACTTGATGTATTTACTGCACAGAGCACAGCTGGCCTCCACCTTTCCCTCCTATCTTGTTCTGTCTTACTTGCTTCCTTCAGGTGCTACAGGGCAATCAAATGCACTTGCCTGAAATCCACACCCCCTTCAGGGCCGGCGTCTACGTCACTACACGTGCATCTGGTGAGCACATGGAAGGCTCTGCTGCCCCCCAAAGTAATGCCACTCCCCACCATTACTGACCCACAGGCAGCAAAACGTTCTCCACAGCATCTCTAGACTCTGCCACGTCTGTCACACGTGCTCAGTGTGAACCTACTTTCATCTGTTTAGAGCACAGAGCACCAGTGGAAAATTTGCCAATCTTGGTGTCTTCCGGCAAATGCCAAATGTCCTGCATGGTGTTTGGCTGTAAATACAACCCCCACCAGTGGATGTCAGGCCCTCACACAACCCTCATGGAATCACATGCACATTTGTGGCACACTGGAGGTCATTTTTCAGGGCTCTTAGCATTGCTCCTCCTATGGCCTCATCCACATCTCCTGATGTACTGGCCTGGCTCCTGGCAGTGTCTCCCTGCTCTGGACACTATGCTGACAGACATAGCAAACCTTCTTGCCACAGCTCAAATTGATGTGCCATCCTGGATGAGCTGTAGTACCTGAACCACTTGTGTGGGCTATAGACTGTCTCATGCCACTAGAGTGAAAGCACTGTCAGCATTCAAAAGTGACCTAAACATCAGCCAGACAGCACAAAAATTGAGAAGTGGTCTTTGGTCACCACCTCGAGAATCCCTCCTTTGTTAGGGATGACTTGCTAATTGTCCATCGTTTCCACCTGTTGTCTTTTCCATTTGCACAACAGCAGGTGAAGCTGATTTTCAATCAGTGCTGCTTCCTAAGGCCCTGTCCACACGTAGCCGGGGATCTGCCAAAACGTAGATATTTTTCTACGTTTTGGCCTGTCATCCACACGAAAACGGAGTTTTTTCACATGAAAACGGATCTTTTTAAAAACTCCGGCCAAAGTGAAGATCTGCGTTTTCTCCGTTTTGGGTGTCTGCGTGTGTCTTCGTCTTCGTCTTCCTCCGCTTATCCGGGTCCGGGTCGCGGGGGCAGCATCCCAACTAGGGAGCTCCAGGCCGTCCTCTCCCCGGCCTTGTCCACCAGCTCCTCCGGCAGGACCCCAAGGCGTTCCCGGACCAGATTGGAGATGTAACCTCTCCAACGTGTCCTGGGTCGACCCGGGGGCCTCCTGCCGGCAGGACATGCCCGAAACACCTCCCCGGGGAGGCGTCCAGGAGGCATCCTGACCAGATGCCCAAACCACCTCAACTGGCTCCTTTCGATCCGGAGGAGCAGCGGTTCTACTCCGAGTCCCTCCCGAATGTCCGAGCTCCTCACCCTATCTCTAAGGCTGAGCCCGGCCACCCTACGGAGGAAACTCATTTCGGCCGCTTGTATCCGCGATCTCGTTCTTTCGGTCATTACCCAAAGCTCATGACCATAGGTGAGGATTGGGACGTAGATCGACCGGTAAATCGAGAGCCTGGCTTTCTGGCTCAGCTCCCTCTTCCCCACGACAGATCGGCTCAGCGTCCGCATCACTGCAGTGTGTCTGCGTGTGGACGGACAAAACCGGAGTTTTTAGGTCCGCAATGTCACTTTCCGCGACAAAAAAATGCTGACATCACGTGTGCGACCTGTGTTTACACTAGCTGACAGCATGGAAGCCCTCAGAGCTGCGCTCGCTTTATCAATTGTCCAAGCGCTTTTTGCTTGTTTGTTTTTGCAAGCGGAGTTACTGCTCCTTGTGGAAGGCCACAGACGAAGGACGAGGTCAAGAATGGGGGAAGTACTGCCGCCTACAGGTCTGGCATGTCCTTAACAACGTATTTATCCGGGTACGTGTGGACAGAGTTTTTTTTTTTTATGAGGTGGTGTGGATGCAAGTTTTTGGAGGGGCGGATATTCGTTTTTAAAAAGACCCGGCTACGTGTGGACTAGGCCTTAGTGGACAGCTTTATTTCACAGAAGTGTGATGAACTTGGAGTTACATTGTATTGTTTAGGAGTTCACTTTTTTTTGAGCAGTGGATTTATGTGTTACACCATTCAGAGAGCTTGTCATCCACTTGAGTGAATATGCTTAAAGTTTATGTTAAAGAATGTTCAAAACTGATTTCTCTGGCCTAAAAATCCTGGAGGAAAAAATCCTGAACTTGTCAGAAATCAAAACTTGTGTGAAAGTGTTAAGAGCGGCTGTGTTAAAGGGGATCTGAAGATGAGCTTGATAAAAATTATGTTTTTGGTATAAATCATTCTAATCTCATAACAAGTGTTACATCAATGGTAAATGAACATGTTTCTTAAATCCATGCATTATTTTTAGCTGCTTCTGCTGTCCCTTCTTTTCTCTGACACACACACACACACACACACGCACGCACGCACACGCGCGCGCGCACACACACGCACGCACGCATGCACGCACGCACACACACACACACACACACACTTTTTAAATGGAAACTAGATCACTGTGTTAATTCTTGTCTTGCGTGTCTCCTGCTCGGTTTGTGGAGCCCCCATCATTTCTCAAACTGTAATCAGATTACTCTCCTGCAGAGCAGAGATTTCTGTGTTTACTTCAGAATAATCAGTCATTCTTGGTTGTTTTGACTCACAGATTTGGAAAGCAGATGAGCTAATGTTGCATTTTAGAACACTCGATCAAGTGTGTTTATGTGTGTAACCAGACCCTCTTGTGCAAGTGGGCACAGGTGTGTCACCACCTGACCACACCCCCAGGCCACACGGCACCACCTGTCCCCTTCGTCTGTGAAAAGACCTGTGCACCTCTCCTCAGTCACTGTGTGTGTAGTCTGAAGTTTGTCTGGGAGGAGGGCAGGTTGCTTAGCTGTGACAGATTTGGTGGAGGGTTTATCTTGAGTACCGACGCAGCTGTCCTTCTGAAACTGGAACTCCAGCGAAAGGTGCGGCTCAATGTGGTGTCATTCTGCCCAGTCGGTGACGTTGACCCAAGCTGTTGTAGAGCGGCTCCGGACCTTCATGTCCCCTCTAAACGACAGATGGGGACGTATCAAAACACATCTTCCATCTCTGTGTTCAACATACAACACAAAGATATAGTTTCAGAGTGCTGACTGGTTCATGATGTGGATTTGACTGTTTGAAAGAGAAACCCCCACAAAACTCACTTTAACTTTGATTCATTACAAACAAGGATGAATCTAATAAATGTTCTACTTGTTAAGAAATAAACTTGCTTTATATATATATATAATCATTTAAAAACTCAGAGTCATTTGTCAATAACAACAATGATCCCAAGCACTGAAATGTTTCAAATGTTGTATCAGAATTTACATTATCTAGAGGAATCTTCAGCTTCTTACAAATTACATTTTATAAGTGTTAGTCCTGGAGTTTGAGAGTGTCAGAGGGAGAGAGGGAGGGAGAGGTCAAAGCAGCCTGAAGGCCATTGTAAATTCCTTGCTGGCTCAACCAAAGACATTCTTCTCTGCTGTTATTCTTTCTAATCTCTATGCTCAGATTACCAGCTAGAGGGCCTGTGAGGAGAGAGCAGGGTGGCACACATGTACATGCAACACACACACACACACACACACACACACACACACACACACACACACACACACACACACACACACACACACACACACACACACACACACACACACACACACACACACTGATGAAAACATTTTTAGACAACCACCAACCAGCAGAGCATCACAGCATCTGAATTATGGATGCTTGATCCTAATGGTGTATTGTGATAATGTTAAATAGGGGCGACGACCCCCCCCCCCCCCACACACACACCTACAAACCCCACTAACACACTGAAATCATTACCCTAGACCTCGTGTTTGTGAAAGCTAAAGAAAACATCACCCCTGAGGAGAATGCTGAAAGGTCCTCCTCAACACACACACACACACACACACACACACACACACACACACACACACACACACACACACACACACACACACACACACACACACACACACACACACACACACACACACACACACACACACACACTCGTGCCACCCAAAACAAACTCACAAAATACACTATTTAGGAAGGAAGTTTTTCCAGATGTGTTCTCCACGATGCCACATGTCTCTCTCTCTCTTTACATTTTTAATCACAATTGTCTTATTTTTAATCATTTTCTAAATTCTTTGTTAAATTTTAAATTTTTTGTTTGTGTGAAGTGCCTTGTGATTTTTATCTTGAGAGGCGCTATAGAAAAGATCTTTTCGTCTTTTTCTTCATAATCTTCTTCTTCTTCTTTTTAAAAAAATTTTAATTTTACTTTTTTATTTGAGTAATAGAAATTTACAATGCCTCAGAGTGGATAATAGCATCGTGAGCATGTGTACTAAGGCAATCAATAAGAACACATACTGTAAGTAACAATACAGCAGTCGGGGAGCAGGCAACTGAAATGGAGTAAGGTTGACATTTAAAGGTTGACATTTGTGGAGCTGTGGAATTATGAGTCATTAGAATTTAGAAAAGTAAGAGACGGGCGATATCTTGAAAATTTTTTTGGCACGCCTGTTCTTCATCTTTGTAAGTGAGGAGAAAAACATCTTAAATTCATTAAGAAATGGTAAAATGGTAAATGGCCTGTATTTGATATAGCACCTTCTAGAGTCCTGGAACCCCCCAAGGCGCTTTACAACACAATCAGTCATTCACCCATTCACACACACATTCACACACTGGTGGGGATGAGCTACAATGTAGCCACAGCTGCCCTGGGGCGCACTGACAGAGGCGAGGCTGCCGAGCACTGGCGCCACCAGTCCCTCCGACCACCACCAGCAGGCAACGTGGGTTAAGTGTCTTGCCCAAGGACACAACGACAGCGACAGACTGAGCGGGACTCGAACCTGCAACCTTCCGATTACGGGGCGAGCACTTAACTCCTGTGCCACCGTCGTCCCGAGAAGCCTGAGAAAGATGGCTTAGCATTCCTCGATTTAGCACAATGAGTATGAGATTTATCCAACAGAATTAATATGTTGATAATGTCTGTGACAAACAATGCAGGATAATCCCAGTACAAAAGAATGTCATTTAATTGAAATGAGGGCATATTTTTAATTTTTAAGGAAATCCAGTTTTTTAAGTCACACCAGAAGCATTGAGTAATAGGACATATAAAAAACAGATGTTAAAGAGTTTCATCTTCGCTATTACAGAAAGAGCATTGTTCTACTTCGAAGCCAAATCTCTTTTTTAGAAATTCTGCCCCCGGACTTTTATTATACTTTTTTATACTTATTCAGTATGCTTATGGATAGGAGTGTGTGAGTGTGTGTGTGTGTGCGTGCGTGTGTGTGTGTGTATGTATATATGTATATGTGTGTGTGTGTAAATGAACATGTGTGTGGGTATACATGTTCTTATGTGTTTTTAGGTATTTTTATTCTCATTTATTGTGGTTGTTGTATGTTTTAGAGAGCGAACATCTACCGAAGCCAAATTCCTTTTAAATGTAATTTTACTTGGCCAATAAATTTGAAATCTGAATCTGGATGAACGTTGTTAATGATTTTAAAATGTGTTTCCTTCACCTTGGGTAGAGAATAGGCCATTTTGAACACTTTGAGAAAGTATTATTAACTGTATTGGGAGCAATCAAACTTAAATCACTTTTAGTATCTTTTCTTCCAAAGTTGTGAAATACCATACCTTTAAAGGAATAAAGGTTGGTTTATGCTTGACGCGTCCGCGAGGTTCGCACGGCTCCGTGCGGCAAAATTGCGTCATTTTAACAACCACGCCCCTCCACCTGGCCCTCGCACGGCCCAAACTTTCTGCATCGCGCTCCTAGGAAATTTTCTAACCACGCGGGCGGTCGAACACGGAAAAACATGGCGGACCGAACTAGTTATGGCAGAGGTTTGTAAATACAGACATTTGTATGATTCAGCTCTCAAAGATCACTGTGGTCAACATGTTGTTAATAACTCTTGGAGAGAAATAGCTCGCACTGTCGGAAAAGACGAGGACGCTGTTAAAAAATGCTGGAACGCCATGTTGAAAACAACAGTAATTGTTACTGCTACTATGGTGTAGTGTAGGATGCATGCCATAGAGCTCCATGCTGCCCCCTACAGTTTTGGAGAATATTGGCTCACCGCAGAGACAAGCCGCATGAACCATAAACGCTGCAAGTTGTGAAGCGCATTTCATCCGCGAGCCGCATCACCAAGCGGAAAGTAAATGCGTCAAGCATAAACAAGTTTTACTAATAAAATTGTTATTACATTTTTTGTCCAGCAGATGGCGTTGTCCTAGCATTAGATATGGCAGTACTGGAGAGGTTGTTGTTGTATATCACAACATTTTTTATCAAATTAAGTAGAGGTGGTGGGATTAACTTACACAATTTACTATATTCTTTTTGCGAGCAATTTAGATTAAATTCTTTAAAAAAATCTGTGTAGCTTAAGAGAATACCATTCACATCCATAAGATCTGATACAAATAGAATCTTTTTATTAACCCATTCGCTTTTAAACATAGATTTACGATTAAGCGTTATGACCCTATTGTTCCATATTGTGGAATTATGGGGAGAGAAATTGTGGGTAAACATCATTTTCCAAAAGTGTAAGGTCTGTTTATGAAAATTGGATAGCTTAACTGGAATCTTTTTAACCTCAAAATCACATTTTAAGAAGAAGTCCAAACCACCCACTTTGTTGAATATAGATTTAGGAATGTGGAACAACATGGGGTCTAATTGAGATAAACATGACTTTAACCATTTAATTCTAAGGGTAGCAATCATAGATTCAAATTCTGGAGCTTTGATACCACCTTTACTATATATTCCTTCACTAGTTGAGATCTTTTAATGTAGTGTGTTTTGTTTCTCCACAAAAATTAGTAAATTATTTGGTTAGCTTTAGTAACATTTTTTGGGGAAATATATGAAGAGCAGCAGGGAAAAATCAGTTTCGAGATGCCCTCAGTTTTAGCAAGAAGGCTCCTTACAAAAATGGTGAGATCTCTAGTCAGCCAGTGATTGAGTGATTTCTTCATATCTAAAATACAGTCAGAGATATTAGAATCTTCTTTTTTACTCAAGTTTTTGGAAATTAACACGCCTAGGTATTTGACATCTGATTCAACTTTAATAGAAGCAATTGAGGAGTGTGGGCTAGTGTGAATTGGTAGAAGTTCACCTTTTTTCAAATTAAGAGAAATTTAGAGCTTTAGAGAAAAGAGAGATGATATTGATAGTTTTTTCAGCCATAGATTCATCTTCAAGAAAAATACATGTGTCATCCGCAAACTGACTTATTTTGAATTCTTTATTAAAGATTGATATTCCTTTAATGGAGTTAGAATTTTTAATTAGTGATGTTAAAAGTTGAGTTGCCAATATAAAAAGCTTTGGGGATATAGGGCATCCCTGCCGAATTCCTCGTATTATATTAAATCTAGTGGTCAGACCTGGGTTAAGAGAGATTGCTCTACTGATGTCATTGTAAAGCATTTTAACTAAGTTGCAGAAATTGCTGCCAAATCCCAAAAATTGAAGCACTTTCTGTAAAATAGGGTGTTCAATAGTGTCAAAAGCTTTGAAGAAATCTAGAAATAATACATAACTGTCAGTTGAAATGTGTTCTCCATAATCAAGCAGATCAAGAAGTAATCTAGTATGGTTATGAATATTTCTTCCCTTCACAAAGGCTGATTGACATTCGTCCACTAGCCTTGACAGATCCGAATTCAATCGATTAGAATAGACTTGAGCTAGTAACTTATAATCCGTACATAAAAGAGTAATAGATCTCCAATTATCCAACAAAAGCTTGTCCTTGTTAGGTTTAGGAATTAAAGTAATAACTCCTCTTTTCATTGTGGGAGACAGACTTCCAGTTGAAATGCATTCTAGGAAAGCATTTTAAAAGCATTGTTCTGATGTCGTTCCAGAAGTGACTATAAAATTCTACTAGTCCATCCATTCCTGGAGACTTCCCTTTTGATATACGTACAATAGCAAGATCTAACTCTTCAACTTTAAGTTTGTCCTCCATGTGGAGTTTGAAGGATTCATCAATACTCCTGGTATATTGTCTGATTCTATCAAAAAAGGTCTGACAGTCATGTACTGAGAAATTTTAGCTATAAAGTTTGTTGTAGAAGTGTATTATCTCCTCATTTATTTGATGTGGGTTATCAATGCACTGGTTGTTAATAGTCAGTTTGCTAATTTTCTTTTTTGTTTGCCTACGTTTTTCTAGACTAAAAAAAATAAGAGTTTTTTTCACCTTCCTCAAGCCAACGAGCTCTCGAGCGTATAAATGCACCTTTTGCTCTTGTCAGATATAGACTATCCAATTGATTTTGCAGACTATTTAGTGCGGTTTACTCCTCCATAGATATTTCTGGAATTTGACAAAGTCTATTCATGCCATTGATAATATCTTATTGTTTTTCCTTTTTTTCCCTTAGCAATATATTTACCTATTCTAATGGCAATTTCCTTTGTTTTAAATTTAAACCATTCCCATTTATTTAAGGGGACATTAAAGTTAAAGTTAGTTAAAGTCCCATTAGTTGTCACACACACTGATGTCTGGCCGAAATTTGCTCTCCGCATTTGACCCATCCCCTGGGGGAGCGGTGAGCTGCAGACACAGCCGCGCTCGGGAACCATTTGGTGGTTTAACCCCCCAATCCAACCCCGTAATGCTGAGTGTCAAGTAGGGAGGCATTGGGTCCCATATTTTTCTAAGTCTTTGGTATGACCCGACCAGGAATTGAACCCTGATATCCCAGTCTCAGGGTGGACACTCTACCACTAGGCCACTGAGCTGGACATATCTAATTGGTTAATTTCATTTAACAATTTCTTAATTTCTTTGCAAAAGGTCTCATTTTCGAGTAAGCAGCTGTTAAATTTCCATAGGTAATTAGGGATATTTTTCACTCCACATTGTTTAAAGGATATTAAAATAGCACAATGGTCAGTTAGGGGGGAAGCTATAATTTCACAATTGTTGACTTCATTTATTAAATGTGTAGAGATTAACCAAAAGTCTATTCTCGAGCATTGACCATTATTGGCCGCATTGAACCATGTGTAATTTTTTTTATTTGGGTTTTTCATTCGCCAATATTCAATTAGATTACCTTTAGTCATAAAATCTTCTAAAATTTCCTCATAATAATTTCTCTGTTTTCTTGGAGGTTGACAATCCATATAAAGGTCAGGTACAAGATTAAAGTTTCCACCCACTATTACTTTGTCAGTATTATAGGTCACTTTCCATCCTTCTAGCAACTTGGTCAAATTCAAATGAAATTTTTTGTTCTGTGCCCTATTGTTGTATCCATACACACCAGTCAGGATATATTTAACATTGTTAAACTCAATCACCATCATTAGCCAATGTCCGTTGGTGTCATTATTGTGGTCGATTAAGGTTCCAGAAAACTCGTTGAACAAGATCATGACTCCAGCCGAATGAGACGTTCCATGACTGAAGAAAGCATAGTCCCCCCATCGTTGACTCCAAACGTTTTTATCACTTCCACTGAATGAGTCTCTTGTAAAAGAATAATGTTGCTTTTCTGCTCCTTACAAAAAAAGAAAAAGTTGCCGTACGTTTAATACTATTGTTTAAACCCCTAACATTTAAAGAAAGAAAAGATAAAATTTCCAAGTTTAAGAGAATTCACTAATAGGTGATAAGCAGGAATGATTGGCACGTGTATCTACACATAGCAAATTCCAGTATTAATATGTAGTGCAACAACCCGTAAAGAACACTTAAGGAAACTGATAAACTGATTTTGGAACCTGACCTGAACCAGCAATGTCAAGGCTGTTTATTTAAGATCCATCCGGCGACCGTCAATCAGAGCGTATCCTTCCTTCAGGAACACTCTTTTTCCCCTTTTTCTAGCCTCTGCAACCAGCGGCCATAGTTTGGAGCGAGCCTCCCTGTCCTCTTTGGAAAAATCTTCTCAGAATCAAATGGGCATTTCTTTGCACACCCTCGCTTCCTTCGATCTTTTCCATACTTCATCCCGGACAGTGCGCAACTCAAACTGGATGATGATCACTCACGGTGTGCTGTTGGAGGTAGCTGCGTCGTTAGGTTTTCCCATTCGATGGATAATATCCACTGTTTCTCGCACTCGGTCCACCGATATAGGAATGACTCTAGTGATGATCCCGATGACGACTTCTCTTGTGTTCTCTCCTTCTTTCTCAGGTAGCCCCGTCAGCCTCCGATTCCACCTTCTTTTGTATCGGTCATGCTCCTTGGACGCTTTTTTAAGCATGTTGCCTTCTTTCTGGAGTATAACAATCTTCTCCTTCAGCTGGCTAATTTCTCTTTTGTTTTCATTTATGGCCGTTGCGTTGACTTCGATACGCTTATTGATCGTTTTTAACAGCTCAGTTTGGTTATCCACTTTTTCGGTTAGAACTTGGACTGCATGAAGAATGGCAGGGTTTATAGTTTCATTTTGCTTAATGTCTTTTCCCCTCATTTCTTTGGGATTTGGGCTTTTAATTGGAGTATGATTTGTATAAACTTTTTTTTCTTTGGAAGTATTTTCATCTACCTCAATGTTCTCGATGTTGCTGTCATAGCAGGCCTCGCGTAGGCTAGCAGGCTAGCTATGGTCCGCCATGTGCTTCTGTGTTTCGTCTTCCGAAAAGAAGAAAAGCTGCGGGTGTGAGAAGCACAAAAGGTAAATTCTTGAGGAATTTGAGGCAAAAGAGCAGAAAAGGGGATCCTATAGTTGGATTTCAGTGTTGTTTAAGGGGTTGTTTGGTAAAAAACGGAGATAAAAACAGTCTTGTTCACGGAGCCTGCAAAGAGGTGCGTCTCATTCTGTCATCTCGAGTCCTCTGTTCTTGTTCTTCTTCTTCTTTATCAACGAGGAGAGCGTGGGCAGCAGAGGGCGACACCGTCTTCTGCTGCCCGTTGAGAAACAGAGAAGGAAGTGACGCCACCAACAGCAGCAAAGCTCTCAGGAAGACAACAGTGTTAGTTGAAACATCAGCAAAAACAAGGTAAAAACAGGAAAGCAAACATGAGAATCTGCAGCAAAAAATGGTTTTAGTGACATTTCTTCATGGTGGATCAATACCCGACCTGTTAGTGATAGCATGTGCCTACCACATTATCTTAGATGATTTGTTTCTTTTCTCAAGCTCTTCAAAGTTGGACTTTTCAAATGTAACATTAAAAGAAATGTGACATATTAAAATTATTTTAGAGATTTGTGTTGAATGTGGGTGTCCTCCTGCATCTGTTTGTGGACCTTTAAGGACTAATTAAGTTACCTTCACAAAGGGAAACAAACAAACTGTGATTTAGAACAAAAAACAAAGGACAGGGATTGAAATAACAGTAAACAGCTACAAATCTGCAGGATGATTTCCATTAAGAACAAAGACTTTCAGTAGGATTTAAACTCACTGTGAGACTAGTTCAGTTGAAGGTGGATTTAGATGAAATAAATGTTATTTAACTTGTTGTATAATGGAAGGAATGTACTGTTTGTTATCTTTTGCATACATGACTTGTTTTCAGCACTCCTGCAGAATAAAAACACACCTTCATCTAATTTAACTTAACTAGAAAGTCTTTCTGACTTTGTGACTAGATGCAAAGGGAAAAGAGGAAGAAAAGAACGCTATTAATGTAAATTTCGGCGATCCCAAACAGCTGGGTAAACCTTGATCTCCTGCTGGGAGGACAGACAGGGGACTTTACTTCTGCCCCGTGAGGTGCTCCTCCAGGGGGTGTGGACCACCAGCCTCCTCCTTCAGATTTGTGGCTACTTTGACGTCTTTGGTTTTTACGATCAGAAACCACCAGCACACACCAGGCTCTGTTTCCATCTACTTGAACATTTTACCTTGATAATATTAACATTTTATCTCACTTATTTAGTGGGTTTAAAATTCAACACACCAAGTGTTGAGCCCCACCACCCCCTTACGCCTGCCAGACTCAGCCCAGAGGAGGAACAAAGCTGATAAACACACTTGCTGAGTCATTATCCCCACTTCAAGTCAGACCCCCCTCTGATGCGGGCAGATCTCAGGCTCGGCTGAACCAGCATGACTCCCTCCCGCCCCTTTAACAGGTGTGTGGGGAAGGAGAGTGACGTGCGAAAAGAAAAGAAAGAAAACGTGAGCACCTGTTTTAGCCCTTTTTTTACAGGCTGGGACTCGCTCTGGCCTGCCCAAAGCAACACACTCATGTGTTCACTCAGCTGTGTGAGGGAGAGCAGGAATGAGTTTTCACAGATACATTTATGCTGAGTTATTATTGATGATAAAGGTAGGGAACGAGAACCACCCATCCCATGGTGGCTGGTCAGTTATCTGATCAAACCGCCAGACCAACCAGAGCCCTCCCAGCCTAAACCTAGTGGTGCACACACTTAATACCAGCATGACTTTAGAGCTCACTGGAGGCTCATTAACCTCCTGGCAGGAAGGGGTGTGAGGAGGGGTGGTGGTCACAGGGCATCAAAGTGGCAGGATCATTGCAGACTCACCCAACAATCCTTCCATGGGGGTCTGGAGCCGCAGCGTCTCACCCCTAATGAGAGGCCATGACACGTACACATCCGCGCACAGTTTGACCCCTCAGGACCAGCTGTAAAAGAAAGTCTGACATGCCTGTCCCCACCCTCCCTCTGCTTCCCTTCCCTGTCTTCTAAAGGCCACACATTCCTGCCACAGTGCAGAAGCTGAAAGCCAGAGCTGACCACATGTCACCAAACCCAAAGGTAGAAAAGGTGTTTTAAAGCCAAGAATGCACAAATCAAACCAGCGTAGAGCGCCAGAGCATCTTCTACTGACCTCCAGTTTGTTTGGTAACTGAGGTATTGTTTACAGTCTTTAGACAATAATAAAAATTGTCTGAAACTGTTGAAGAAAATTTGTCTTAATTTTAAAAGTGGTTTAAAGTCTTGTTTAAATTAGGCCTCTGGAGGCAGGCGTTGCAGATTTGCAGCAGTTAAAACCTACCTACCTGGTTACTCCACATACATGTTTCATGAGCATTTTACCCCTGAAGGACTTAGTTGTTTGTCCTTTTATCAAAACTTATTTTGAGCCTGAGAGGGTTAAACATGGTGGGTATCTCCATTACTTTAAGGCTACACAACACTGTAACCCTAACCCAGGATGAGAATGTAATCAAACAGATAACGTGTGCCCTAAATCCTAAAATAACTCAGTGGATATTCTACTATAACTAAAAAAAATAAAATAAAAAAATAAAGCAAATTGAAGTTTGAGTATTAAAAACGTTTTGCTTTAAAAATAATTCACACAAAGAAGGATCAATTCTACATTATTTAATCCTTTTGTGTGAAACTCAAGTTTCAAAACCACATGTTGGCATTGCAACCATGTTGTTTTGTTGTGTCTCTGAGTAAAATCAGGATTTCCAGTGATTTTTACCTCTACAATGAACAAAAATTAGGTTTTCAGACATAACAGAAAGCCTCTGAACATAAACAACTTTTTATCAAGTTCCCTCTGGGATTAATACTCTAATTTCCCTCTGGGATTAATAAAGTATATTTGAATTGAATTGAATTGAATCAATCAACATAACTGATTGCAAAAGGAGCATGTGGGAGTGGAAAGGGTAGGAGTCAAACAAACGAAAGGAAAAAGAGGAGGAGGAGGGGGGGGATTAGCTTTCTGTCAAAGAGGCAAGTGCACCACCACGAGCAGCAGTATGCCGACAGAGGGGTGCAGGGTCAAGGGAAGAGGCACCTTGCAACAGCTGGTCTCAATTATCCATGAAGGCATTGCGGAGTGTACAGCAGCATGTGTGTGTACGTCTGTGTGGTGGAGGGTAGTGGGCTGCTGAGACTACTGGCGCCAGGAGGGGAGCACGAGGTCATGAAGGATCGAGATTATAAAAATACTATCAGGCAGTTGGCCTGGATCTGCTGGTGCACGGTGCAAATGTGTGGTAACAACTTCACAAGATGTGTGTGTGTGTGTGTGTGTGTGTGTGTGTGTGTGTGTGTGTGTGTGTGCTCACCAGGTGGAAACAGATTTGCTGTATTGTAAACTTAAAAGATAAAAACAAAACTGAGAATTAAGGAATATCAGAGTTTTTGTGTCCCAGTTGTCCCTGAAATCTCCTGACCAAGCTAACCCTCTCAGGCTCAAAATAAGTTTTAATAAAAGGACGAAAAACTAAGTCCTTCAGGAGTTATTCTGAGTTAAAAAAATGCTCATGAAATACGTATGTGGAGCAACCAGGTAGGTTTTAATGTTGCAAATCTGCAACACCTGTCTCCAGAGGGTTAAGATCTGATTCACACAAACCAGAAATGCTAAAACATGTCAAAACAGTTAATGTTAAACACTTTAATATCAATTTCACCTCAACATAAATGCACTTTGTTCAGCTGTCTGTAAAACAGCGGCACACCTCAGGGTAGGGAATATCAAATTATTTCTGCAGAATTAAGCATGTCATGTTGTATAAATGGGGCGGCAAAGATTTACTGTATGAGGTACTCCTACACCTGGCACTGTCTGCTCATTAAGAAGGTTACTCAAGCTGACTATGACTACTGAAAGATCATAACATCTATGTAGAGTGTGTACTGGACAGGTTCTCACCCAGCAACAGGTTGAGCCATGCCAACGGCTGCATTTGGACAGCAAGTGATGAGACACTGTTTGGAAGACTGGATGGACAGGAACTGCCTGCAGTGGTCAGATGAACACTGCTGGCATAAGAGAGAGAGAGTTTATGAGCATCTGGCCTTCTGAGAGGAACGAGAATGGAAAACACGATGGCCACTAGTAGGCGTTGACGTACATGAAAACACAGTCACATAAGCGAGCAAGGTTTGATTTTAAATAAAGCAACAAACAGCTGACAACCTGCAAACAATATGCTTCCACAACATAATTTACTATTAAGTTTCACAAAAAACTCAAATATATTCATATTCACCGATCAAACCAAAAAGCTAAAAATTCATGTTACAGGGGACAAAATTAGGTATTTATTTTTCCAGTTTTAAAGTTCAAAGGAAATAAAATTGTTCTCAGATTTTTATTAGAGGGGTGACAAAACCAAACCTGATATTATTTATCACTTTTACAGAAGCCCTCAAGCTTTCACTCATGCATACATGCCGCCCTCTAGTGTTGAACACAGGTCAAATGTCCCATGAGGTTTAGTCTGTTGAACTCTGAGCGAGAAAAGTTACACATTACTGCAGAGATGAAGGTCAAAGGTCAACAAAGGCGTCTTAAACACCAGCTGAGATCTCATTACACGGACCTGTCAGAAACACCTTCTGCTTGTTATCACATACAGATTGAAAAGGCTTTACCTTCTAATAACTATTGTCTAAAACTATTGTCTAAAATCCCATCTTAGGTGGAAAATAGGGTAGGCTAAAATAAGCATTGCTTCTGCCTATTCCTTTTTTGGTTTAAATTCAAGTTGTTAACATTGTTGTTTTGTTTGAAAAGAAAATTTTTATGTTAATGTTATAAACCAAAATAAAGACCGAAAGAAAGAAAGAAAGAAAGAAATCTGAGATTAATATAAAAATACACAGAAATCTAGATTAAATTTAACATTTTAATTCCTTTAAATATGTGTGACAGTTTAAAAGTCATCTCATGGATGTTTTATTTAAGGCCACTTATTTTATATTTATTGTCAAGTCCAAATAAAAAAAACTGTTGGGTCAAAACAGATAATAAACTCAGATTTAGACCAAAATCCCTCAGTTTTCAGCTTTAGTAAAAAGAAAAGAGGAAAAATGAAAAGAGATTTCAGGACAATGGGCAGAGCTTCACCTACAGCAGAGCTGTCCGTGGTGCTGAAGACGTGACAGATCCTATTTAAAATGCATTTTAAAGAGCTTTTCTAAATCAGAGGACTCCAAAGCACTTTACAGTCATTCACACGCTGCTGCTGCTGTTGAGCGACATCATAGTCTCTGTAGCTCTGGGGCACACGTACAAAAGCGAGGCTGCCACTGGTCCCTCGGTCGGGGCAGGATGGGGCCAGGAGGTTGTCTCCATGCCCATAGCAGCATGAGATGGTGCACTGTTCTACATGAAGAGGATGAAGACCTCTTATCTGAGTCACTCAACTATTTCATTATTTATAGTTGCAGAGATATCCTTTATCCTTCCCATGGTGGTCTGGTTACTAATGTGAAACACCTTTTACCTATCATATTTCTTGTCATTGGACTCACCTGATTATCACAGATGTCTGAGATTGATGTCAGGGATCCTGAAACACAATCCAATATATGAGTTTAATTAAGAAACATAAAAAAGTATTTATTTCACCTAAATACAATCTGACCAATAATATGGAACATGGTGTGTAGATTAAATACCAAATTTAAATGTGCTAAGGAAGTTCCAGAAGAAGGTTTAAAACACCAAACAGCAAATTTCTCAAAAAGGGGTTCTTATGGTATTTGTTTGTGACAGACATTATGAAAACAGTGAAAAAACATATTGGTTTAATAAATAATGCTAAAATGTTGTCAAATGGCATGAACTACAAACTAAAGTCCACTACTTATGGTGGTAACATTGACTGGAATGATGGATTTATGATCTTTCATGCCTTTTTATCTTATGACTTTTTTCAGTGAACTTTCATTTAATTGATCCTGAAGTCACTCGACACATCGATCATTTACTGTTGAACTAGTTTTTTTTCTAGTAAAAGTAACAATAATTTCAACATGTTGCTCTTTATGAAAAGTGAAATGGCTTGGCTTTGGGTTCTAATGATATGTATCATAATAAATAAGCATCCTTGAACCATCACCTTATCGTGGTGGAGGAGTTTGAGTGCCCTTATGATCCTAGGAGCTATGTTGTCTGGGGCACTTTGTGCCCCTGGTAGGGTCTCCCATGACAAATTGGTCTTAGGTGAAGGGTGAGACAAAGAACGGTTCAGAGGATCTTTCATGGATGTAAATTCAAAGAGTCGGAGTACCCGGCCCGGAGGGTTACCGGGGACCCACCCTGGAGCCAGGCCTGGGGTTGGGGCCCGTGAGCGAGCGCCTGGTGGCCGGGCTTTCGCCCATGGGGCCCGGCTGGGCCCAGCCCGAACCGTATACATGGGCTCATCCAACTGTGGACCCACCACCCGCAGGAGGAACATAAAGGGTCTGGTGCAGTGTGGATCGGGTGGCAGACCGAGGCGGGAGCCTTGGCGGTCCGATCCCCGGACAAGGAAACTGGTTTTTGGGACATGGAACGTCACCTCGCTGGTGGGGAAGAAGCAGGAGCTTGTGGCAGAGGCTGAGCAGTACCGGCTAGATATAGTCAGACTCACCTTGACACATAGCATTGGCTCTGAAACCCAAGTCCTTGAGAGGGGGTGGACACTCTCCTTTGCTGAAGTTGCTCCGGGTGAGAGGCAGAGGGCTGGGGTTGGCTTTTTGTTTGCCCCAAGACTCTCTGCCTATGTGTTGGGGTTTACCCAGGGGGACGAGAGGGTAGCTTCCCTGCGCCTTTGGGTCGGGGAACAGGTCCTGACCGTTGTTTGTGCTTAAGGGCCAAATATCAGTTCAGAGTACCCACCCTTTTTGGAGTCCCTGGGACGAGTGCTAGATAGTGCTCCATCAGGGGACTCCATTGTCCTGCTGGGGGACTTCAATGCTCACGTGGGCAATGACAAATTGACCTGGAGGGGTGTGATTGGGAGGAACGGCCCGCCAGATCTGAACTCGAGTGGTGTTTCGTTATTGGACTTCTGTGCAAGCTGCAGTTTGGCCATAACAAACACCATGTTCGAACATAAGGATGCCCATTGGTACACTTGGTACCAGGGCAGCCTATGTCGCAGGTCGATGATAGACTTTGTAGTCATATCATCTGACCTGCGGCCGTTTTGGACACCCGAGTGAAGAGAGGAGCGGAGCTGTCAACTGATCACCACTTGGTGGTGAGTTGGATCAGATGGCAGGGGAAGATGCCACGTAGATCTGGCAGACCCAAACGCATAGTGAGGGTCTGCTGGGAACGCCTGGCAGAAGAACCTGTCAAGCAGTCTTCAACTCCCACCTCCGGCAGAGCTTTGACTGCGTCCCGAGAGCAGTGGGGGACATTGACTCCGAGTGGGCCTTGTTCCACTCTGTGATTGTTGAGGTGGCTGTTGCTAGCTGTGGTTGCAAGGTGGCCGGTGCCAGTCGTGGTGGCAACCCCCGTACCCGCTGGTGGATACCAGAGGTTCGGGGAGCTGTCAGGCTGAAGAAGGAGGCCTATAGGGCGTGGCTGGTCTGTGGGTCTCCGGAGGCAGCAGACAGGTACCGGATAGCCAAGCGGGGTGCAGCAGTGGCAGTTGCTGAGGCAAAATCTCAGGCGTGGGAGGAGTTTGGTGAGGCCATGGAGAAAGACTACCGATCGGCTCCAAAGAGGTTCTGGCAAACTGTCCGGCGCCTCAGGAGAGGAAGGCAGCAACTCTCTCACAGTTTACAGTGGGGATGGGGAGCTGCTGATGTTAGCTGGGGCTATAGTCAGACGGTGGAAGGAATAATTTGAGGAGCTCCTCAATCCCAACTACACGCATTCCGAGGAGGAACCAGAGCCGGGAGACCTGGGGATGGACTGTCCAATTTCGGGGGCAGAAGTTGCTGAGGTAGTAAAACAACTACACAGCGGCGGAGCCCCGGGGGCGGATGAGATTCGTCCTGGGTATCTCAAGGCTATGGATGTTGTAGGGCTGTCATGGTTGACACATCTCTGCAACATTGCATGGTCATCGGTGGCAGTTCCTGTGAGGTGGCAGACCGGGGTGGTGGTCCCCAACTTTAAGAAGGGTGACCTGAGGGTGTGTTCCAACTATAGGGGGATCACACTCCTCAGCCTCCCTGGAAAGGTCTACTCCAATGTACTGGAAAGGAGGGTCCGATCGATAGTTGAATCTCAGATTGGGGAGGAGCAATGTGGTTTTCGTCCTGGCTGTGGAACTGTGGACCAGCTCTATACCCTTGCAAGGGTGATGGAGGGGGCATGGGAGTTTGGCCAACCAGTCCACATGTGTTTTGTGGATTTGGAGAAGGCTTATGACCGTGTCACCAGGGGTACCCTGTGGGGGACGCTCCAGGAGTATGGGGTGGGTGGCTTTCTGTTAAGGGCCATTCAGTCCCTTTACCAGAGGAGCGTAAGTTTGGTCCGCATAACCGGTAGTAAGTCGGACCTGTTCCCGGTGAGGGTTAGTTTCCGTCAGGGCTGCCCTTTGTCACCGGTTCTTTTCATTACCTTTATGGACAGAATTTCTAGGCGCAGCCGTGGTGTGGAGTGTGTCGAGTTTGGTGGCAGGAGAACCTCGTCTCTGGCAAAGGTCGAAAAACATCTACCTGCAAATGTCTTTAAAAAAGTTATTTATCTGTTTATTTCTTTTTGGTTGGACTACTGCAGCTCCCTATTTTATGGGAGCACTTCTCTTTACATCGCTTACAGCTGGTCCAAAATTCAGCAGCACATTTGTTAACCACAAGGAAGCTCAATCATATCACTCTGGTGCTTGCTTCTGTAACCGGATTACAGGATACAATAAGATAATTAAAAGAAAAAATAAACAAATGGGCCAATAATTAGGTTCGGGGAGAATTGGAGGTTGTTTAAGAATGACTGGAGTCACGGGTATAGCATGAAACGGTTTATATACTAAATTTTAATAATAATGGGAAATATAACACATAAAGATAACACACAAAAACAGATGAAAACAATCGACAATAGTAAAATGGTCGGTATGAGATTTGATCATATGAGTCACAAGTCAGCCGGCGTCAAGTCAAATCCCCACGCTTGGGGTGAAAGTCAGAGTCCGGTGGTGCGATTTTTTCCTACCACACCGTTGAGATTGTTCACAGAAGAGAGCAGTCTGCTCTTCAGTTACTTGAGATGTCCTGGTTCGTTCAGTGGTTAAGGCTCGCCATCTCCCTCGTCAGGAAGAAATCCAGTTCTCGTTCCAAGTGAGTGATCATAGGAGTCGGGATCAAACCCAAGGAAAAAAAAACCCAGCCAACGCGCTCCAACGGTTCCCTCCTACAGAGGATTGGTTCACTCTGTCGTCTCCACACAAATCGCGTTGGTTCCAAGTTCCTAGCTCTTATTAGAAGGAGTCAAGTCCGCCCCTCCCTCTATCTATGCGGCACCCAAATCAGGGTTCTTCACGGCCTCGACCGTTGTTTTTTTTTCTCTCTCTCTCTCTCTCTAACCGCTCAGTCTTTGCTTTCTGTATCTGCGTGCTGCACAGCCGTTTGTCTCTCCTCTCGCTCAGCTGCGTCGCACGGTTTTATTTCGCGGAGGCGGGACTTATTTCTCTCAGCCAATGAAATTTCAGATTCCCACCTGGACCAATAGTATACAGCTTTCCTCTTCTGTTTCTGTTAGTGATGTTCAAGATTCTTGTTTTAACCGATGTTTAATATTAAACTCGTTATTTTAGTTATTCACCCTTCCAATAATTCATTATGAAATTATCTATTAGTTAATTAGATATCTATTAATTAGTATTGTTAATTTCCTTAATTTATATTTTATATTTTATCTAAATTGAGGATGGATCATATTAGTAAGCCAATTAGTTAATACCTCATTAAGGTTCTAGCTTCTGGGTTACATCCTCCCCCATTAAATATCATGCACGTCCCTGTGCATTGTTTCTACGGGGTACACAACTTCTTGAGTAAGAGAGTCAATAAAAGCTTTATTAAGTCCTTGGAAAAGGGACCTAACTACGGTCACTAGTGGATTGCCCAATTGAGAGTAAGTTAGTCTTTGAGGAGGCTGACTACTTCGTTCAGATCTCCTGACATACATCTCTGGTTGCACAGTATCATGCTCATCCGTTTCGGTTTGATTCTCAACTGAGACAGGACGAAGTGAGCTCTCTGTTTCCGACAGAGCTGATGAGCTATTCTCTAAGACTTTGGTCTTTTCAGATGTATGTGTCTGATCGTGTATGATGGGTTCAAAACTTACATCACGTTGCTGCGACTTTAGGACACCATCCAATTGAGGTAGGTTTGTGTTAGTTTCATCCCCCGTTTCTACGTCAGGTAAGTATACTTCGTTTTTTTTCGTTTTTTCAGGTAAGTATGTTGCTGCTTCTTTCACTCTTTCAGGTAAGAATGTCGCAGTTTCACTCATTCTGTCAGGTAAGAATGTTTCGGTGTTGATGCCTTTGTCAAGTAAGGACAATTCAGCATTTTCATTACCAGCTAAGGTTGGTTCCTTGCGATCCCCTGTGTGTAAGGATAGTGTGTTTTGTTGTTGAATATTATTTACCGGTCCTGAATCTGCTATGAGTTCCCTATTTGGCAAGGTGACCGCTATTTGATAGGATGGTCGGTTTAGCACTTGTGGAAGATCAGAGTAATAAAACTCATCTACCTCTTCGTCAAGTGGCTCATCTGGGTCAGGTTCTAAGGCTGAACTCTGTCTTGTATGAGGTCTGCTAGGTTTCGTAACGCGTTCTGTTTCATTTTCTAATGAAGAGAGAAAACCACAAGGCAGTAAAAGATCTCTGTGGAGTGTTCTGTTGGGTCCTTCTCCATTCTCTGGTTTTACAGTGTATACTCGCAAGTTTTCCATCTGTTTGAGAACTATATACACTGTTTGCTCTCATTTGTCTGCTAATTTATGCTTTTCTCTTAAGCGAAGATTTCGGACTAAAACACGATCTCCCACACCTAGTGTGGACTCACGAATGTTTCTGTCGAACCGTTCTTTGTTCTTCCTCGCTGTTTTTTGAGAGTTTTTTATGACAATGTCATAACTCTGTTCCAGATGACTCTTCAGTTCTTTAACATACTGAGAATGAGTTATAGAGGGCTTGTTCAAATGCGGTAACCCAAAGGCAATATCTATAGGCAACCAAGGCTGCCTACCGAACATTAGCTCGTAGGGAGAGTATCCCGTCACGTCATTTTTTGTACAATTGTACGAGTGAGTAAGTGGTTTTACAAAATCGCGCCAGTGATGTTTCTCAGTGGCTTGTAAAGTTCCCAACATGCTGAGTAATGTACGATTGTACCGTTCAACGGGGTTGCCACGAGGGTGATAAGGGCTCGTTCTGACTTTACGGATACCAAGTAAAGAACAAAGTTCCTTGATTGTACGTGATTCGAAATCCCGTCCCTGATCACTATGAAGACGCTCAGGAAACCCGTAGTGGACTAAAAAATGTTCCCACAGGTTCTTCGCGACGGTGGTGGCTTTCTGATCTTTGGTTGGGATGGACACTGCATACTTTGTAAAATGGTCTGTAATCACTAAGACATCTTTAGTGTTCTTACTGTCTGGTTCTATGGAGAGAAAATCCATGCAAACTAACTCCATAGGTCTGGTGGTGGTAATACTCACCATTGGAGCAGCTTTGTCAGGGAGGGCCTTCCGACGGATACATCTTTCGCAAGTTTTAACTTTGATTTCGATATCACTAGCCATTCTTGGCCAGTAAAAACGGGACCGAATGAGATCTGTCGTACGTTCAACCCCAAGATGCCCCATATCATCATGTAGGCTTTGCATGACTGTTGAACGTAATGAATCAGGCAAGACTAACTGCAATGATGTCTCTGGTCCTAATTGGCGTCTCCGGTACAGTAAATCATTTTGAAACTCAAACCGTTTCCACTCTCTCAAAAGGTTAAGAACCACCGGGGGTTCTGCAATAGTATCAGTTGGCGGTTTATTGTCAGTCATAAGCAGCTGAATGACTCGGCCAATGGTTGAATCTTTCCTCTGCAAGGAGACAAGGTCGGCATGGTTATACTTGGGCACAGCAAAGAAACTGTCACTATTGTCTTCCAACTGGAATAGGTCTGGAATGGCCGCTGCAGACATGGCAAGTGACTGAACTAAACCACAAGGAGAATCAGTCTCATCCAAGACCATGTGCTTTTGGCATGTTGCCTTCACTGCTTCGGCTTGAAGTTGAAGCTCGACTTCTTTGACAGAGGATAAAAGATGAGATCGGAACTCATCTAGTCGTTGGCATTCCTCAGTGAATTTTGAGTTGTCTTCAGGTTTATCATGCAGCCTCCTAGACAGGCCATCCGCGTCAACGTTCTGTGTACCTGCACGGTATCTGATGTCAAAATTATAGGTGGACAACGCAGCTAGCCAACGATAGCTCGTTGCATCGAGTTTTGCCGTTGTTAAGAGGTAAGTTAACGGATTATTATCAGTAATGACAGTGAATGTGTTCCCATACAAATAGTCATGAAACTTATCTGTTATGGCCCACTTTAAGGCTAGAAACTCCAACTTGTGCGCAGGGTACCTAGTTTCACTAGAGCTTAAACCGCGACTTGCATAAGCGATTACCTGTGTGACACCGTTTTGCACTTGGTATAGCGCTGCACCGAGTCCGGTCGTACTAGCATCTGTGTGTACTAGATATGGGAGTTTTGCGTCAGCGTAGCCAAGAACTGGCGAAGTGGTAAGTTTTTCAATAATAGTTTGAAAGGACTTCTCACAGTCTTGGCTCCAACGATTCCCAAAGGGTTCTTTGGGGTTCAAGTACTTTGATCTACATGGTGGTGTTTTAAAGTTTTTCCGTTTGGGTGGATAACCAGCCGTGAGAGATGTTAGTGGCTTGACAATATTTGAGTAATCTTTAACGAAGCGTCGGTAATAACCGGTAAATCCTAAGAAAGATTGGAGTTCCTTCAAAGTCTGAGGCTTCGGCCATGTTTTGAGTGCTTCCACCTTATCTGGATCGGTTTTTATGCCATCTCGAGATACTATATGTCCAAGATAACGCACAGATGTCTGGAAAAAACGACACTTATCTGGTGATAGCTTGAGTCCGTATTCTCTAAGCCGTTCAAGAACGTGAGAAAGTCTGGTTTCGTGTTCTTCCAAGGAGTTGGAAAAGACGATCAAGTCGTCTAGGAAAACTAACACTTCCTTCAGATTAATGTCCTTCATACACTTTTCCATAACCCGTTGGAAAGTGCTTGGAGCATTTGTTATTCCTTGTGGCATACGGTTAAATTCATAAAACCCAAACGGGCAAACAAAAGCAGTTTTAGGTTTATCCTTTTCACACATCTCTATTTGATAGTAACCTGACTTGAGGTCCATCACAGAAAACCACTGTGATCCAGCGAGAGCAGAAAAGGACTCCTCCAAGTTAGGCAGGGCATATGCGTCGCGAATGGTTTGCAGATTAAGCTTTCTATAGTCTATACATAGACGTACCTCACCATTCTTTTTCCGAACTACCACTATTGGTGAGGCAAATGGAGACTCCGACTCTCTTATTATACCGGTTTCCAAGAGGGCTTCCAAATGTTTTCTCACGGCTTCATAATCATGTGGATGGATCGGCCGAGATTTCTGTTTGAATGGGGTCTCGTCTTTTAAGTTGATGTGATGTCTTATCTGTTGTGTATGACCAAAATCAAGATCGTGGTGCGAAAACACATCGGAGTAAGTGTTAAGTTTGTTGGTGATCCTCCCTTTCCATTCTTCGGACAAGGGCGAAGTACCGAAGTCAAAACTGAGAGGAGGGTTTGAAGGTGAAGTCTGTTGCTGCGAACTACACGCCGCAAGTACTTTCTGATCACTTTTGTCAGGTTCTGGATATGGCATAACACGATCGGCTTTAACTAACTCAGCGATCACACAGTTAGTGGGTAATGTGATGTCATGGTTAGTTTCGTTTCTTAGTACAACAGGTACTTTGTATGGACCATGTGAAGGTAAGGAAATGAGGCAACAGTCTACAATTATACCCCCTGGTAGAGAACCATTGGTGGGTTGTTCAATGAGTGCATAAGGCTCATGCTTGTTTTGGCTGGGTTGCATAAACCCTTCTAGTAACAGTTTTTTATTTGCAGGGAGAACTTCTTGGGTTCTCCCTCGAAGCTTCACCACACCAACTCGTCCATCTTTGCTTTGTTTTTTTCTGACGGCTAAGGCTTTTAGCACGTGTTGGTACCCATAAGAGAGTGCCTTGGAATCAGGTAAGTTATTGGCAGACAATTGCTCATACAAAGGATCGAGTGTGTTTGTGCCAATGAGTAGTGGTGTATCAGAGTTTGAGCTTATATCCGGAACCACTAACGCAAGGGTAGGTAACTCAAGTCCAGACTGATCGAGCTCTTTTGGAAATGTGACACTTATCTCTATGTATCCTAAATAAGGAACTGCTTGACCGTTTGCGCCCTCGACTTCTAACAGATTACTGATGGGTTTAATTGAGAGGTCAGGTAAGTGTTCTTGGTAAAAAGAATTGGCAATGGTGGTTACCTGGGACCCTGAATCCAGTAAACAATTACATTCAACACTGTTAACTGAGACTGTAGCTGTGCATCGCCCACCCACTAATCTTTTGGGAAGTTTTGGCACTGAATGAGCATGAACTGGCTTGCAAAAAAGTCTCTCTGTCCTTTCCTTAGAGGGACTTGGTTCTACTTTAGCACCTATCTGTCCCACGATAGGAGCTTCTACCGGTTTAAAGGAGGAGACTGAGCAATTGGCTTTGACATCTCCCACTCGCGCTGCTTCTGTCTAAGAGCAAGTCTTTTAGTTGCAACTAGTGCTGGATTTGGCTCGTTGCTACAGCTAGAAGCTATGTGCCCATCTTCTCCGCACTTAAAACAGTATCCAGGCTTTGGTCTGGGCACCACTGCTGTTATCTGCTGAATCTGTTTGGGCTCATCTGGAATTTTAGTCCCCACACGGGGTTTTGACTCTTTTTGAGTTTTCTTTGCCTTTTTATCTGTGTTGTTAACCTTAAGCTGTGCAATTTGGCTCCTGAGCTCAGCGATTTGTTTGCGTAAGTCATCACAGTTATCATCTATTTCCAGTTCACAAGTGTTTTTACTCTGAGAGCATGTTGTTTGCACATTTGAATACACTCTAGTTCGTTGTGCCCCTAAGTGTTGTTTCATGCGTGCTGCTTTAGTAGCCTGTTTGTCTTCTTCAGTGCGCAGTTTGAGGAGAAGTGCTGTAAAATGAGGCGGGTTGTCTTTCTTTTGTTCGAGTTGCAGGTTTGAAATCAGCGAGCTGTCCCAACAGCCTCTGCAAAACTGCTTGAGCAGCTGCTGGTCGGCGTCACTGGAGGAAATTCCATTCCTCTGAATAACTAGGTTTAACAAGGTGTATAACCTCTGAAAGTAATCGGAAGGTTTTTCACCACTGTCCTGGTTTGTGTTTAAGAAGCGAGCAAAGAGCTCGTCGCCGTCTTCGACAGCTGCGTAAGCTGAATCGAGATGTTCAAGGTACGTTTCCGGGTCGGATTTTGGACTAAGAGCTTTAACGATGCTCGCTGCTGGGGCTGACAGACTCTCCACGATTCTTCGTACAATTTGGGACTTGGTGAGTGAAGGATCATTTATGCATAACACTACACTACTACGCCAAGTATCATAGTCAGTTTCAAAAGAAGGGTGTGGAACTCGCCCTGAGAACGGTTTTAGTCTGTATTGTGAAGTAGGCGGAGGGATAACCTCACTGCTTTTAACAATATGTTCCACAATAACTCGCTGAACCTCAGGTGTGTTTAAAAGATTTGGTGGAATAAAAGGGTTTTGTTTTCCAGTCTCTGTAGGTGGACAGTTGTCCTTTGAGTTGTTCATATAGTTAACTTCTGGTGTTAAAGGCAGGGAATATGTAACTTGGTCACTATGGAGCATTGGCTCTGGTTCAGTGACTGGTTCAGATGCATGGGTATCCCTTCCTAAAGATTCCCCAATTTTTGCCAGTTCCTCCATTAGAAGGTCTTTAAATGATTGATTGCTACGCGCAGCTATGTCCCTGAGCTCTGACAGATAGGCATCAGTGGCAGATGTGCTAGTTTCTAGACTGTACGCGCTGGCTAGGTCTTGAATATGAAAGAAAACATCTGGGTTCCTAGTACAAGGTTTGTCATAGGGTAAACATTGTTTCTTTAATTCCTTAACAGTGGCTTCATGTTGAAACTCCACAATAATCTGATCACAGTTTGGTAACTTAATGCGCCTGTTAACTGGTCCGAATCCTTCCATAAACCCAAAGACTTCGTTATCAAGGTCTGTATCAGTTAACCCACTGATTAAAACAGCATTTGAAACTTTGACCTTTTCTGTTTTCACAACTTCCATTTTAAAACACTCAAAAGTACCAATAATGCCAAAATGGCAACCCACTGTGACCTCCAGGCACTCTTATGATGTCAGTCAATGGTTAGCTAAGGTAACAACTCTACAATTCTCCTGGCTGGCTCGCCAAGTTTTATGTAACCGGATTACAGGATACAATAAGATAATTAAAAGAAAAAATAAACAAATGGGCCAATAATTAGGTTCGGGGAGAATTGGAGGTTGTTTAAGAATGACTGGAGTCACGGGTATAGCATGAAACGGTTTATATACTAAATTTTAATAATAATGGGAAATATAACACATAAAGATAACACACAAAAACAGATGAAAACAATCGACAATAGTAAAATGGTCGGTATGAGATTTGATCATATGAGTCACAAGTCAGCCGGCGTCAAGTCAAATCCCCACGCTTGGGGTGAAAGTCAGAGTCCGGTGGTGCGATTTTTTCCTACCACACCGTTGAGATTGTTCACAGAAGAGAGCAGTCTGCTCTTCAGTTACTTGAGATGTCCTGGTTCGTTCAGTGGTTAAGGCTCGCCATCTCCCTCGTCAGGAAGAAATCCAGTTCTCGTTCCAAGTGAATGATCATAGGAGTCGGGATCAAACCCAAGGAAAAAAAAAAACTCAGCCAACGCGCTCCAACGGTTCCCTCCTACAGAGGATTGGTTCACTCTGTCGTCTCCACACAAATCGCGTTGGTTCCAAGTTCCTAGCTCTTATTAGAAGGAGTCAAGTCCGCCTCTCCCTCTATCTATGCGGCACCCAAATCAGGGTTCTTCACGGCCTCGACCGTTGTTTTTTTTTCTCTCTCTCTCTCTCTCTAACCGCTCAGTCTTTGCTTTCTGTATCTGCGTGCTGCACAGCCGTTTGTCTCTCCTCTCGCTCAGCTGCGTCGCACGGTTTTATTTCGCGGAGGCGGGACTTATTTCTCTCAGCCAATGAAATTTCAGATTCCCACCTGGACCAATAGTATACAGCTTTCCTCTTCTGTTTCTGTTAGTGATGTTCAAGATTCTTGTTTTAACCGATGTTTAATATTAAACTCGTTATTTTAGTTATTCACCCTTCCAATAATTCATTATGAAATTATCTATTAGTTAATTAGATATCTATTAATTAGTATTGTTAATTTCCTTAATTTATATTTTATATTTTATCTAAATTGAGGATGGATCATATTAGTAAGCCAATTAGTTAATACCTCATTAAGGTTCTAGCTTCTGGGTTACACTTCCCATACATTACAGGATCCAATTTAAATGACCGCACGATCTACTGACCATCTACACTCCTATCTGGAATTTGAGGTCCAGTTCCCAGTCTGTTAGTGATCCCAACGGCTCGCCTCAAGAGCTGTGGAGACAAAGCTTTTTCAATGGCTGTTCCGAGACTCTGGAACAGCCTTCCCTTACAACATACGACCTCACAGAGTTTGGAAAATTTTATGTTATTAGTCAAAACTTATTTCACTGACCTAACTTTTATTATTGATTTATCTGTGCATTTATTATTTTACCTTTTATTTACTGTGAATTAATTACTTGATCTTGTAGTCATTGTTTTACTATCATCCTGTCATTTTATTCGTGGTTTTATTAATTCTTGTTATTTGTCTACTTTTTAATATTTCAATGATTACAAAGGTATTGTGGCTGTTTTTATGTGGCATTGTCGCAATAGTAAATGTGTTATATAAATAAGCGCGTGCACACACACACACACACACACACACACACACACACACACACACACACACACACACGCACGCACGCACGCACGCACGCACGCACGCACACACACACACACACACACACACACACACACACACACACACACACACACACGCACGCACGCACGCACACACACACACACACACACATTCATACAGACCTTACATTTCTTACACAAGATGTACATTGCATGACTGTATTTTGATTTCACAATGGATGCATAAACTACCCAAACTAAATGAAACCAAATGCAACAAAAATTGTAGTATAGTATTAGAATAAAGTTCATTTCTTATTTACCGTTTTTGTTTGGATAAACTTTTGATTTAATTACTTGTAATGTGTCATTTTCTTTGATTGGTGGTCACATACTCTGTCTATAATAGATTTGTATGCATTGATTAGGCCAACTGGATGGAAACAATAAATCAACCCTTTTTTGTATCAGGCTTTCGAGTGTAAGGATTTCCGCCCTCTGGCGGAGCTGCTACTACTGTCTTCATTAATTGAAACAGGATACACTTTGTGTGCACTTCCTGTAGATTCCTCCAAAATAAAGCATTGCACTTAAAAAATTACAGCTTTTAACTTAGCTTAACCAACGTAGTTAGTTCGTAGACTTAAATAGGGCTGCAGCTATCGAATATTTTTGTAATCGAGTACACGATCGAATCTTTTATAGATTAATCGAGTACTCTAATAAATTACCCTTTTGTGTTTGTAAACCATTATATCAAATAGCCTCGTCTCGTCTCGTCTCGTCTTCCTCCGCTTATCCGGGTCCGGGTCGCGGGGGCAGCATCCCAACTAGGGAGCTCCAGGCCGTCCTCTCCCCGGCCTTGTCCACCAGCTCCTCCGGCAGGACCCCAAGGCGTTCCCGGACCAGATTGGAGATGTAACCTCTCCAACGTGTCCTGGGTCGACCCGGGGGCCTTCTGCCGGCAGGACATGCCCGAAACACCTCCCCGGGGAGGCGTCCAGGAGGCATCCTGACCAGATGCCCAAACCACCTCAACTGGCTCCTTTCGATCCGGAGGAGCAGCGGTTCTACTCCGAGTCCCTCCCGAATGTCCGAGCTCCTCACCCTATCTCTAAGGCTGAGCCCGGCCACCCTACGGAGGAAAGTCATTTCAGCCGCTTGTATCCGCGATCTCGTTCTTTCGGTCATTACCCAAAGCTCATGACCATAGGTGAGGATTGGGACGTAGATCGACCGGTAAATCGAGAGCCTGGCTTTCTGGCTCAGCTCCCTCTTCCCCACGACAGATCGGCTCAGCGTCCGCATCACTGCAGACGCCGAACCAATCCGCCTGTCGATCTCCCGATCCCTCCTACCCTCACTCGTGAACAAGACCCCGAGATACTTAAACTCCTCCACTTGAGGTAGGACCTCTCCCCCGACCCGGAGGTGGCAAGCCACCCTTTTCCGGTCGAGAACCATGGTCTCAGATTTGGAGGTGCTGATCCTCATCCCAGCCGCTTCACATTCGGCCGCGAACCTACCCAGCAAGAGCTGAAGGTCAGAGCTGGATGAAGCTAGGAGGACCACATCATCCGCAAAAAGCAGAGACGAGATTCTCCTGCCACCAAACTCGACACACTCCACACCACGGCTGCGTCTAGAAATTCTGTCCATAAAAGTGATGAACAGAACCGGTGACAAAGGGCAGCCCTGGCGGAGTCCAACCCTCACTGGGAACAGGTCCGACTTACTACCGGCTATGCGGACCAAACTCACGCTCCTCTGGTAAAGGGACTGAATGGCCCTTAACAGAAAGCCACCCACCCCATACTCCTGGAGCGTCCCCCACAGGGTGCCCCTGGGGACACGGTCATAAGCCTTCTCCAAATCCACAAAGCACATGTGGATTGGTTGGGCAAACTCCCATGCCCCCTCCATCACCCTTGCAAGGGTATAGAGCTGGTCCACAGTTCAACGGCCAGGACGAAAACCACATTGCTCCTCCTCTATCTGAGATTCAACTATCGATCGGGTCCTCCTCTCCAGTACCTTGGAGTAGACCTTTCCAGGGAGGCTGAGGAGTGTGATCCCCCTATAGTTGGAACACACCCTCAGGTCACCCTTCTTAAAGATGGGGACCACCACCCCGGTCTGCCACTCCCTAGGAACTGCCCCCGATGACCACGCAATGTTGTAGAGACGTGTCAACCATGACAGCCCTACAACATCCATTGCCTTGAGATACCCAGGACGAACCTCATCCGCCCCCGGGGCTCCGCCGCTGTGTAGTTGTTTGACTACCTCAGCAACTTCTGCCCCCGAGATCGGACAGTCCATCCCCAGGCCTCCCAGCTCTGGTTCCTCCTCGGAATGCGCATTGGTGGGATTGAGGAGCTCCTCAAAGTATTCCTTCCACCGTCCGACTATAGCCTCAGTTGACGTCAGCAGCTCCCCATCCCCACTGTAAACAGTGTGAGCGAGTTGCTGCCTTCCTCTCCTGAGGCGCCGGACAGTTTGCCAGAACCTCTTTGGAGCCGATCGATAGTCTTTCTCCATGGCCTCACCAAACTCCTCCCACGCCCGAGATTTTGCCTTGGCAACTGCCACTGCTGCACCCCGCTTGGCTATCCGGTACCTGTCTGCTGCCTCCGGAGACCTACAGACCAGCCACGCCCTGTAGGCCTCCTTCTTCAGCCTGACAGCTCCCCGAACCTCTGGTGACCACCAGCGGGTACGGGGGTTGCCACCACGACTGGCACCGGCCACCTTACGACCACAGCTAGCAACAGCCGCCTCGACAATCGCAGAGTGGAACAAGGCCCACTCGGACTCAATGTCCCCCACTGCTCTCGGGACGTGGTCAAAGCTCTGCCGGAGGTGGGAGTTGAAGACCGTCTTGACAGGTTCTTCTGCCAGGCGTTCCCAGCAGACCCTCACTATGCGTTTGGGTCTGCCAGGTCTACGGGGCATGTTCCCTTGCCATCTGATCCAACTCACCACCAGGTGGTGATCAGTTGACAGCTCCGCCCCTCTCTTCACTCGGGTGTCCAAAACATACGGCCGCAGGTCAGATGATACGACTACAAAATCTATCATCGACCTGTGACCTAGGCTGCCCTGGTACCAAGTGTACCGGTGGGCATCCTTATGTTCGAACATGGTGTTCGTTATGGCCAAACTGCGGCTTGCACAGAAGTCCAATAACAAAACACCGCTCGAGTTCAGATTAGGTGGGCCGTTCCTCCCAATCACACCCCTCCAGGTCAAGCTGTCATTGCCCACGTGAGCATTGAAGTCCCCCAGCAGGACAATGGAGTCCCCTGATGGAGCACTATCTAGCACTCGTCCCAGGGACTCCAAAAAGGGTGGGTACTCTGAACTGATATTTGGCCCATAAGCACAAACAACAGTCAGGACCCGTTCCCCGACCCGAAGGCGCAAGGAAGCTACCCTCTTATCCCCCGGGGTAAACCCCAACACACAGGCAGAGAGTCTCGGGGCTAACAAAAAGCCAACCCCAGCCCTCCGCCTCTCACCCGGAGCAACTCCAGCAAAGTAGAGTGTCCAACCCCTCTCCAGGTCTCGGGTTCCAGAGCCAATGCAATGTGTCGAGGTGAGTCCGACTATATCTAGCCGGTACCGCTCAACCTCTGCCACAAGCTCCGGCTCCTTCCCCGCCAGCGAGGTGACGTTCCATGTCCCAAAAACTAGTTTTCTTGTCCGGGGATTGGACCGCCAAGGCTCCCGCCTTGGTCTGCCACCCGATTCGCATTGCACCGGACCCTTCATGTTCCTCCTGCGGGTGGTGGGTCCACAGTTGGACGAGCCCATGTATCCGGTTCGGGCTGGGCCCGGCCGGGCCCCATGGGCGAAAGCCCGGCCACCAGGCGCTCGCTCACGGGCCCCAACCCCAGGCCTGGCTCCAGGGTGGGACCCCGGTAACCCTCCGGGCCGGGTACTCCGACTCTTCGTTTTAACCGCCATGAAAGATCCTTCGAACCGTTCTTTGTCTCACCCTTCACCTAAGACCAATTTGTCATGGGAGACCCTACCAGGGGCACTAAGTGCCCCAGACAACATAGCTCCCAGGATCATTAGGGCACTCAAACTCCTCCACCACGATAAGGTGACGGTTCAAGGAGGAGATATCAAATAGCATTTATAAAAAATGAAAGATCTCTTAAAATGAGCATGCAATTGCCAGTTATTTTTCAAGTTTTATTCAAAATTAGTTTTCAAAACTTCAGCAGTTCAACTTTACTTTACAGTAAACAAATGCCTGTGCAAAAAATAAGTATACAACCTGAGCCGATTTTCCCCTCGTGTGAGAATCTATTAGCCTTCAAGCCAGACAAAAACTAGGAGGTTAACTGCGGCCCAAATGGCACCAGAACCGCTCACGGCGCATGCGTAAACATGGCTCGCCAGCTATTTCCCTATTAACACACGTTCGTTTTAATTTCTACACTTTTTTCTCACACAATAACAAGGATTGTCGAGAAAGCATGTTTGCCGTGGTTATGTCAATTTATGCTGAACTAAAATATTAGGTGAACAGAAAGTTCACAGTGAAGCCATTTTCAAGCAACTGCATTGGTATCGGTTCCTGGTATCGGTTAACCTTTACCGATACCAGTATCGGTATCGGTGCATCCCTAGTAAAAACTAGAGGTGGGAAAAATGATCGATTCTAAGATGCATCGCGATTCAGCCGTGCATGATTCTGCATCGATGCAGCAACGTGACATAATGAGATTCTCTCCCTATGTCTGTGTCGGGGGTCGGCAACCGCTGCTCTGGAGCCGAATGTGGCTCTTCCATCCATCTGATGCGGCTCTCTGTGCTTGTAAAATAATGAATGGATATTTAAATAAAATGCTTTATATTTTACTGCATTAATTTTACATCTGTATGCCAATTCTAAATGTAAAGATTGTCTGCGTAAACCTGAACAGGTCCAACCAGGTCTTACTGTGAGACCGGGTTGACGCGTCACGCTTGTGCGTAATTATATCGGCGCTTTCTGAGCTGAAGAGGATGTGAGATTCTGGGATTCTCCTCAGCTCCCGGATGTGTCGCCACATTGGAGACAGGAATAAGCGCTATTCAGCCAAAGTTTCATAATCAGGGAACATTTTCTAAGTGACAAGTCTCGCTTCAGTCGGAGGAATCTTCCTGCATGCGCTCTGGTTCTGCGACGTGCTCCAAGCCCCTCTCCACATCTTCAGCTCGCGCCGTACGTACGTGCTGACAGCGAGCTGCGCTGAGCTCAGTGTCCAGCTCAGATGGGAATCATTTCTTGAGTGATTTAGCTACATCTGTGCGAAACGAATAAAGTGTCAGTTCGTCTGCTTGCGTCAGGGTAATTCTTTCTATTCTTTCTCCGTCAAAATAAATAGTCAAATATGGGAACTATCCGGTCAACACAACACAGGCCCTGCTTTTAACTGTTCTGTTTTCTTGTGTAAATAGTTGCAAAGAGATATAATTTAACTTGATTAACACCAGAGCCAGGCGCACTGCACCGTTGTCTCCGTCACTGTAAATGAGGGAAAAACAAATTGATCGGATCCTTTTCTGACCTTCCCCACCTACAAAGTTTAATTACAACAATCAAACGTGACAGAGCCTGGATTTGTATTCTGAACAGTCTAAACATGTTTTAAAAAGAAACGTATGACAAAAATGACACCTGCTCAGTAAAACCACCAACAGGGTGAAAAATATCTAAATATTGTCGGCAGAGATGGGCTACAACTTCTGGATCCATTTTATATAAATCGTTTTATTGATTATCGTCTTATGAAAGATAACTTTGACGTACACGAGCGACCGGTACCGGCTGCTGTCACCTGTTGTGAGCAGCGCTCTGCTGTCTGAGGGTAGGCCCCGCCCACAACGCCACGGCTGCTGTGGCTCTCAGTGTTTTCTTTACTGTGGGAAACGGGTAATAATGGCTCTTTGATGGGAACAGGTTGCCGACCCCTGGTCTATGTCTATGCAGGACAATAAAGTTTTGAGGTTTTATAATTACTTCTGGGGGCAGAGTTGCAATGACATGCGCACTGCGTTGTCCTAGCGCCAATTTAAAACAGAAAAGGCGGACAGGGATACAGGGCCAACATTACCAGTAATCAAAGATGTACCCGTTACATTTAAATTGGATGTCTGGGCTAATTTCGGTTTTGGGATCCTGGATGTGAAAGAATCACTTAACACAGTATTTGTTTACTATTTTTAAGTTCAGTAATATTCTATCTTAAAGCTATACCGAAAACTTTATTTCTTATATTATTTAAGTAATTATAGGCAGCACACTTTAAAAATTATTGCTCACTATAGTGAATAGATGAATGTTCTGTTTTTCAGGGATTTCGAAATCAAAAAGAAATTGAAAACTATTCTACAGTATTTATGTTGTCCCCAATGGCTTAAGAGAAAGTTATTACATTTGCTACTCGCGTGTGCATTCAGTGCAGCGTGTATGTGCATCACTTATTTTGGTGCGGGTGAAACATGACCCTGGGCAATTGCTAAGCCATGAATTAATTAAACATGAATTAAACGAAGCCTCGAGGCAGAGAATTTGACTCTAGGCTTTTTTGTACTCGAATTATTCGAGGTACTCGAGGAATTGTTCGGACCTAAACTAGACCAACATGCTATCTGCCGTGTACAGTAGTGGTGTCTGGAGAAGGGACCTTTATTTCTGCACCAGTTTGACAGAAATATAAATAAATGCCACTTTTTCCATCAGTGAATAAGTTATAACTTTAATAACATTAAGTGAACAAACTATTTTGACTTGTTTACAATTAAAAAAGGGTTCCATCAGCTAATAGAAGAGTCATTTGGCTTGATTTAGCAAACAGGAATATCAAGAGGCTCAACTGCAGGTTATTTTTATGTACGTATTTAACTTCTAAGTAACTTATAGTTTTTGTCACATTGCTCTTAGATTAAACACTACCAGGAAAACGGAAATCTCTGTTTATATTTATAACCTTTATTGCTATATGAGCATCAAGACTAAAAAGAAATTTCTTTGATGTCAAACGGTTTGTTAATTGTCTGAAGAGGATTGTATCATCTTCTTTAAGTTCTGATATCTTTTTATTAAATATATTTCGACATCATCAAACATCTGGTCTGTGATCCGATCATTATTATGCATAAGAGGTACACCTGACGATGGCTCCTTTTATGTTAAATCACGTTTAGAGGGACAGGATGACAGAATTTAAAATGCAAAACAAAAATAAATCTTTTACAAAGTAATGAAGTTATTGAATATAATATAATATTTAAAGCTTTCTTTATTTGTACTTTACTTATTTTCTTTAGGTCTACTTTTTACTTTTACTTCACTAATTTTAAAGCTATTATCTTTACTTCCTACTTCACTACAATAGGGAGCCTAGGTCTCCTCTCTTCCCGGTTGGCTCATGGGTCCCCGGAAGAACGAAAACATGAATTAAACGAAGCCTCGAGGCAGAGAATTTGACTCTAGGCTTTTTTGTACTCGAATTATTCGAGGTACTCGAGGAATTGTTCGGACCTAAACTAGACCAACATGCTATCTGCCGTGTACAGTAGTGGTGTCTGGAGAAGGGACCTTTATTTCTGCACCAGTTTGACAGAAATATAAATAAATGCCACTTTTTCCATCAGTGAATAAGTTATAACTTTAATAACATTAAGTGAACAAACTATTTTGACTTGTTTACAATTAAAAAAGGGTTCCATCAGCTAATAGAAGAGTCATTTGGCTTGATTTAGCAAACAGGAATATCAAGAGGCTCAACTGCAGGTTATTTTTATGTACGTATTTAACTTCTAAGTAACTTATAGTTTTTGTCACATTGCTCTTAGATTAAACACTACCAGGAAAACGGAAATCTCTGTTTATATTTATAACCTTTATTGCTATATGAGCATCAAGACTAAAAAGAAATTTCTTTGATGTCAAACGGTTTGTTAATTGTCTGAAGAGGATTGTATCATCTTCTTTAAAGAGCAAGTCACCCCCAAATCAACATTTTTTTCTGATAAACTATATAAATGCGTGTCTAATCATGCTGCAGACACGTGTAGTCAATACTTTAGCACTTTGGTGCATTTTAGTTAAAATTCAAATTTTCTGCCTGAAACTGTCAGTGTTGTGCCGTTGTCAGGTAAAAACTTCACTGCATTTGAATTTAAATCTGCCACCGCTATTGGCTAAGAGGTATGCTATGATGTAAACTGGTACATTATGATGTCACAATGTCGTGAGTGTGTGTATTTGTTAGTGGCTCCACCCTCTCGGTCTGCTAGGCAACAGCATTTGTTGCATTTTTCAAACATGAAGTGGGAGTGAAGTCCGCTTCTTGTAAGGGGTGACTTGCTCTTTAAGTTCTGATATCTTTTTATTAAATATATTTCGACATCATCAAACATCTGGTCTGTGATCCGATCATTATTATGCATAAGAGGTACACCTGACGATGGCTCCTTTTATGTTAAATCACGTTTAGAGGGACAGGATGACAGAATTTAAAATGCAAAACAAAAATAAATCTTTTACAAAGTAATGAAGTTATTGAATATAATATAATATTTAAAGCTTTCTTTATTTGTACTTTACTTATTTTCTTTAGGTCTACTTTTTACTTTTACTTCACTAATTTTAAAGCTATTATCTTTACTTCCTACTTCACTACAATAGGGAGCCTAGGTCTCCTCTCTTCCCGGTTGGCTCATGGGTCCCCGGAAGAACGAAAACATGAATGCAAGTCAACGGGGCTAAAAACGCTATTTTCTAATTGCTTTACCTTACGTCCTGGATCACACATATGTTGTACTTCAATTTAAATGTAATCCAACGATGGGTGTTTCAATCACGCCAGTCACGTACTTTGAAATTTATCAGCTTGTAAAAGTTCGATGTTAGCATGACTACAAATCCGACATCGTCACGTTGCATATATGACGTCACCACACAATCTCTGCCATTTTCCCTTGTTTTTCTCCATGTCTGCTTCGATGATGTCATTTTCATAACGTGCATTTGTAGTCCTGGACTTATTACACAAAACTTAAAATAACGTCTCCCCCCCTTTCGAAAATAAGCACGTTCTTGGTATTAAAATGCATCTTCACGGACATCATATGTGAAATCCATGGCACGTAACAAGCAGAATTAGAAAATAGCGTCTTTAGCCCTGTTGACTTGCATTCATTTTTTTTTTGTTTTTCTGGGGACCAGTGGTCCAGAAGTAGATTGGTGTGATTTAGGCTCCCTATGGAGCGCTGTCTGTCACCTATGATAGACTGTCAATATGGTAAAGCTATGGAATCTTGCGTTACCATAGTTACAGCTCAGGTGCATCATTTAAAATGCTTTATATATTATATATTATATTTATATATTAAGGCTAGAACCTTTCAGACTTCAGTATATGTTTCATCTCGAGTGAGTAGGAACTTTTCTCTGCGGTCTCTGTGTTTGCTGAATTTAGTCTTCCAGAGAGCAGCTCTAGCAGGTAATAAAACTACCCGCAACCCAGCCCAACATCTGACATGTTTAGACTTTCAGATTTATCTGAAGTGTTTCCTGTGCTTTACGGGGAGACTTTAACATCCCTCAAGGTAAACTGGTTTTATCATTTATATAAAATACACCTGCTGAAAAAAGCAAAATAAACAACAACCTTTCTTTCCGGAACTGCGCTGCTCTGGGTGGCTGCATGTTGGAGTAGCTCTGTTCACTATGTGTAAGTTTAGCCTTTTCTTGGACATTTTTTCTTCTAGTTTCTTAAGAAAAACTGTATATTTTTGGATACTTTGCTTTTCTGTTTATGGTGCTGTGAAGCTTGGAAGATTTTTACTGCTAATTTTTAGCTTTTTTCACTTTTTGAGCATTTGTTATGATGCGTAACCATGGCAACAAGCTGGTTTACAATCGGGAGCAGCTGATTAACATTGGAAAGGCTGAAATAATACCTCATTTGAAGCCACAAATCCCAAATGAGCTAAAACGCAAGAAGTGTGGATGCAGAGCTGGAGCAAAATGGAGATAGAGAAAGAGGAAATTCAAACCATCTCTTCCATCGATCATAATGGGCAATGTGAGATCACTGGCCAACAAGATGGAGGAACTCCAAGCCCTTTCAAGGACTCAGCCAGAGTTTCGGAACCGCTGGAGGAGATAATGCAAAGAAGGATCCTCCAGAGAATCAAGAAAATTATGGACAACAGAAGAGTGTCTTCAGTCACGGGCTTCTTCAGTTTCGCTGAAACACTAACCACTACTGGAGATCCTTCCTGCCAACAGCCATTGTAATATACAATAACTCTTTGATGACTTATTATTATTATTATTCTGAGCTACTACAGCAATCAATTTCCCTCTGGGATTAATAAAGTATTTTTGAATTGAATTGAACCCCTTAAGCAGGTCAGATTACAGATAAACAGTCAAGTTAAAACTCATTTGAATCTGAAATATGAGTTATAAACGTACATTTATATATGGATTTTTTTTCTTATTAAGTAAATCAAGTTAGTAAAGTAATATCAAACAAAATTTACAGTTTAAAGAAAAAAAACAACGTCGTATTCTTGTATTTTAAAGTAAAAAAGTAAAGAACGAATTATAAAGTTAAACTTCCCTGACATTCATAAACTTAGAAGAAAAAAAAAGAAAAGCCCGGATCCTTACGTCATTACATAGTTCGAGGGGGAATAATAAAGTGACGTACAAGCCAAGATGGCGGCTCCCCGCGCCACGATGAAATTTTGGAAGCCGGGTAAGTGTGTAATAAACTGATAAATACAGTATATGGTCTGCTTTTGGGGTCATTTCTATCCTTAAAAGAGCAGCTGCTGTCTGTAGAGCTGCGCACGTCGGTTCTGCTGTAGCGGTGTTTGATCCGCAGCGACTGCGGGTCTCTGCAGCCTTCAGCTCCGCTGCTGTCCCCGTGTTTACCTGCCAAGATGAAATCATGTTTATCCGTTGGAAGGAACACCGCTCCTCCTAACAATAAACCAAACATCTAATGTTTCTTCTGTCTGCTGTTTTCCAGGAACGGAGGCACCGGGGATCTCAGAGGAACGGGAGCTCACCTCAGAGACCACCGTGTCTCCCATCATCTTCAACCCCAACACCGCCCTCTCCATAGAGAAACAGAGGCAGAAACTCCCTGTTTTTAAGGTTTTCTGTTACATTTGCACATCAAAAAGCCCTTTTAACAGACTATAGATGATCGGGTGTGAATTTTGTTTTTATTTGAGTGCATTAAAGGTGTTTATCTCTTCTGCAGCACAGAAACAACATTCTATACTTGGTTGAAAGCCACCAGACTGTAATCATAGTTGGTGAGACTGGATGTGGGAAGACGACACAAATACCTCAGGTTAGTTTCATTTATTCCATGAAAACGAGTGCATCTAAACTAGTCTAATGCAGCGATTGCTTGGCTTAACTGCCTCCATAGTGCTTCAGCATGACCTTGTCCTTATGCTTAGCTGCTTCCCTTTTATCTATTTTTTAGCAGGGTTTGCACCGTATCAGCTAAAACCTAATTTATGCATAATCTGTTATTCATGCTGTTCTTCCTGCTCTCCCATCAGTACCTGCTGGAGGCTGGCTGGGCCACAGAAGGGAAAGTGATTGGAGTGACGCAGCCTCGACGTGTGGCTGCAATCTCTGTAAGAACCATGCTGATGTCCTTATTCACAGCTTTGTCAGTGTCATCTAGCTGCAGGCAAATTCAGTTCCTCACAACGGATACACGCCTGCTTTAACAGTTGTCCATTTCCTCGCTATTTCCTAATAATAGGTGGCTAACCGTGTTGCAGAGGAGCGAGGGGCCCTGCTGGGACACGAGGTTGGCTACACCATCCGGTTCGATGACTGCTCTGATCCCCATGCCACAAGGGTTAAGGTAGCTGCTGGAGAGTTCATGGCTGTCTCTGCTTTGATTAGTTGTTTTGTAATGTTTGTGTGTTTTAGTTTCTAACAGATGGCATGCTAGTGAGAGAGATGATGGCTGATCCTCTTTTGAAAAAGTACAGGTAAATAAAAGTCATGAGATGAGATAGTACCGTTTTATAGGGTGCAATACCCCTGATTTAAATGAATGATGACACTAATGTTCTATTTTTTCACCTGTAGTGTGTTGATGCTGGATGAAGCACATGAGAGAACTCTCTACACAGACATAGCTATTGGTCTGCTGAAGAAGGTGATGTCAGCAACATCAGAAAGACTTTTTCCTGTGCACGTTTACTTTACTCATCCCGTTTGTGTCTGAATTCTCAGATTCAGAAGAAACGAAGAGACCTACGGGTGATTGTGGCCTCTGCCACCCTGGATGCCAAGGTGACTGCCTCATTAAGATGAGCAGATAGGCTTGATTAGTGAGAAATGATGGATAAAAATTCTGGAAACATCTGAAAGCCACCTCATTTGTGTCTTATCAGACAAAAGAAGCTTTCATCTAAATAGGTTGTATGCTGTTCTAGTCGTCCGGTTGAGGATAACTCTGATTTTTCTGCAGTAGAAGAAGAAACTGTTGAAGTAATTATATGAAATCTCTAAATCCTTTGATGTTGCTGTTTTTTTGAAGAACTTCCATGAATTCTTTAACCTGAATGACTCCGGGGATCCAAACAAGGACACAAGTGCCATTCTAACAGTAGAGGGACGCACTTTTCCAGTAGATGTCTTCTACACGGTCAGGTAGTACAGACACAGTCCAAATTCGGGAAAATACCGTGTTTAACTCTGAAAATCTCCTCTAATAATCGGGTATACTTCTAGTCCCGTCCCAGATTACGTGAAGGCCACGGTAGAGACCGTGATGAAGATCCACGAGTCGGAGGAGGATGGGGATATCCTGGCTTTCCTCACTGGACAGGTCAGAGAAAAAATGTTTCTGTTCCGAAAGTGAAGTTTTATCGGTGAGATTAAACCGTGGTAATGTGATCCACTTTAGGAGGAGGTGGAGAAGGTGGTGTCTCTGCTGCAGGAGCAGGCCAGGGCTTTATCTCGGTACGGTCTGAAGAAACACCTGAGGATTTTGCCCATGTACTCTGGACTTCCCTATGCCGATCAGATGAAGGTCTTTGAGAGAGCACCTTCTAATGTCCGCAAGGTGACCTTTTTATTGTTTTTATTTAGAGAAAAGTTCTTCTGCTTGTTTTTTTAGTTGTTTGTTCTTTGGTTTCGTATTTTAAAATCTGAGCAGCATCAAAAAGATCAAAGTGAGAAATCCAGTAAAGAATTAGCAGTTAAGTTAAGAGTTTTCTGATTTCCTTTCCAGATTGTGGTGGCCACTAACATCGCTGAAACCTCCATCACAATAAGTGGAATAGTATTCGTCATCGACTGTGCATTTGTGAAGCTGCGTGCGTACAATCCTTGCACGGCCATCGAATCTCTGGTGGTCACGCCCATCTCCAAGGCTTCAGCCAGCCAGAGGGCAGGCCGAGCCGGACGGAACCGCCCTGGCAAGTGCTTCAGGCTCTACACGGGTATGTACAAAGCTGCTGAAGCAGATTTCCTAATGCTGATCATTCACTACCATATTTGATGTTTGTTTCAGAGGAGGACTTTGAGAAACTGCCGGCCTCTACTGTTCCAGAAATGCAGCGCTCCAATTTGGCCCCTGTCATCCTGCAACTCAAAGCTTTAGGCATCGACAACGTGCTGCGGTTCAGCTTCCTCTCGGTGAGTTACACACGCATCCTCCCCCAGGTCAAGGGAGTCGTGCTACATTTTCATTCTCATGAATAATACCTGGCTTTGGAAAAAAGAGGCAACTCACAACAATCAGTGGCTCACATTTCGGATATGATAAATGGGAAATGGCCTGTATTTGATATAGCGCCTTCTAGAGTCCTGGAACCCCCCAAGGCGCTTTACAACACAATCGGTCATTCACCCATTCACACACACATTCACACACTGGTGGTGATGAGCTACGATGTAGCCACAGCTGCCCTGGGGCGCACTGACAGAGGCGAGGCTGCCGACCACTGGCGCCACCGGTCCCTCCGACCACCACCATCAGGCAACGTGGGTTAAGTGTCTTGCCCAAGGACACAACGACAGCAACAGAGTGAGCGGGGCTCGAACCTGCAACCTACCGATTACTGGGCGAGCACTTAACTCCTGTGCCACCGTCGCCCGGATTCTGGACTCATCTGGGATTTTCGAGTCAATATTTCCCTAACGGTCAGTTTTTTTTTTTTCTGACAGCCTCCTCCAGCTCAGACTATGGTACAAGCTCTGGAACTTCTGTACGCTCTTGGAGGTAAGTATGTTACCGTGGTCAGACAGGTGATCAACATAATAAGAAACCAGCTTTCAGCTACATGAGCGGTCATTATCATGATGACTTGTTTAATGCAGACGAGCTGAGTTGTTTGTTTACAGGAATCCGTATCTTTAACGTCTTTGTCGCAGGTCTGGACCAGTACGGCCGTCTGACTGACCCCATGGGTGTACGGATGGCCGAGTTCCCTCTCACCCCCATGTTTGCAAAGATGCTTCTTGAGTCTGGAAACTTTGGCTGCTCCAAAGAGATCGTTACCATAGCAGCAATGATGCAGATCCAGAATATATTTGTTGTGCCACCCAATCAGAAGAAAGTTGCTGTAAGACAATTTTAAAGGGACCATGATGTAGTTTTTTGGTCAGAAATTCTTTATCAGCATAATAATCACCCTTTTTTATGTATCACTCTGCAGGCTCGCGAGCACAGGAAGTTTGCAGTTGCAGAGGGAGACCACCTCACCATGCTGAACGTGTACGAAGCATTTATTAAGGTATAGCATGTGTGCATATGAACTTGAATAACCTAAAGCGGGATCTGCTGAAGGCTGTGGCATTTCTTTCTGTCTTTCCTGCAGCACCAGAAGAGCTCCCAGTGGTGTCAGGAACATTTTCTTAACTACAAGGGTCTGCTGCGTGCCATGACGGTGCGAGAGCAGCTTAGACGGCTCATGAACAAGTTCAAAGTGCCCCGGACTTCCAGCGAGGGTACGTCCATCAGGCTTGATTCACTGGATGTGGCGAGAAACTGGGAATGTTTGTCTTTGCAGGTGACCCAGATGTGATCCTGAGGTGCATTGTCTCTGGATTTTTTGCTAACGCTGCCCGTATCCACCATTCTGGTTCCTACCGGTGAGAGAGCAAGTCGGGTTTTATCTGCCTTTGTTTTGGTGTTTTGCAGTTTAAAATGTTGTTTTTTACATTCTGCTGTACTTTTGTGTTTTTAGGACGTTACGAGACGATCTTGAGCTCCACATCCACCCAAACTCTGTGCTTTACGGAGAGAAACCTCCAAAGTGGTCAGTATCTGGCTGTAATGTCTGGTATCTTTTATGCGTTCAGTGTGGAGGTTTCCCACAAACCACTCAAAATGAAATATGCATTCGCTCAAGGAGACAAAGTTCTTTCATTTTTTGTTTCAAAGTTCTGCAGAAACCCTGATTGAACCTCGTTTTGTTGCTTTTTTTTCCAGGGTTGTCTTCAACGAGGTGGTGCAAACATCAAAATACTACATGCGCGATGTGACCGCTGTTGAGTCGTCCTGGCTTGTTGAGTTAGCTCCACACTTTTACAAGCAAGCAAAGGTTAGTCAAAACGTAAACTACGATATTTTTGGACTCAATATTCTGCCCTGATTATTACTAGAGAAGCTCTAACCTTTGACCCTTGGAGTGACTGGTGTCTTTCTTCTTTTAGCATGGTTCACTGGCCAGCAAGAGATCCCGAGTTCTCTGAAGCCTGCTCTTGTAAGACAAGAAGACAAAGACACCACGTATATTTTCTGTATATATGCATATATAATATATATGGATTGATTGTCCACATGCACAACTCTCTTTTAGTGTGTGGCCATACAACAACAGGACAAAGAGTAGATTTTTAGTGTTGACGTCAACACTTTTAGCTTCTAGGCTGTATGATACAGTGATAAATGTAGACGAGGCCAGGTTGGGCCTGACTGGAGCCCGATCAAGCATGGCCGCCTCATAGTTTATCCATCGATATCTATAAAATGTAGTCTGAGCAGGCTCAGATCCAGCGAGCATCTCATGTGTCACAAGCTCTTCCACACCTGGCTTCAATATATATTTTTTAAAGTTTAGTTTTTTGTGTAGCAGATAAATAACGAATGCTAAGATGGTGAGGATGTTTCTCATTGAGAGTTTGTCTTACTCTGTTATTATGGGTGCCTTTTATAGTTCATTTTATTGAATTAAACTCATGATTTTTTCCTAAATTAGTTTTATATTAATACAGAATATAGTTCCATGTTTACTTGAGTTTTTGTGGATGTAAATACATAAAATTGGTTTTTGTCATTCCACCTCTGATCCTACAACTGTGAAGAAATAGAATTATTATTATTATTATTTTGCATTAACCACCAGATATTTCAGATATAGTGGCCTTGTCACCACTTTGTGCCAAATTTTACAGTTTATTTTTCCAACGGCCTGTTCACATTGTATCGTTAATTTAAAACATCCAAATATTGTAAATGAGACGCTGTGAAACTAGAACTAGGAATAACGTGCCGTATGTTGCTGTGATTAAAAAAAAGCATCTAGTTGTGCACCCAGGGCCTCAAAGAAACCGTGTTTTTCAGATTATTATTTTTTAAGTAATCACAACTTTTCATATTAAACTTTTTGATTCTTTTATTCCCATCAGCAAAATTGTTCGTCATTTTTTCCAGACATCTGCCTGCCTATTTTCTCTGTCAGAACTTCAGGAGAGAACTGTAAGCTCAGTGAAATGGCAAACACCAAAAACCTGTACTCAGACCTTTTATATGTATAAAGATAGTACATCTGCATGTAACTTTACTAGTCGTAGATGTATTGCAAAGGAAAACTTATTCACCTGTGCGGTTACTGAGTATGTTTGCACATAAATCAGTGATTTGTAGGCTTGTGCAGTGGCTTCTCATCTGTCACCTATTATTTACCCCTGATAAATAAAGCCTTATTGTCATACACTATTTACCGGTTCATGGTTTTGTTTCATCAGCTGTTGCCAGAGGGTGTCACTGTTGTTCAACAAACTGTCTCAGTTATTAATCTGCTCATCAGAACGTGTTGTTTCTGTTAATGAAAAGTCAAATATTTGCTTTTTGTCGATGGGTTAGGTGAGCATTTGGAACTGTAGCTGCTCTTATCTTCATATGTTAAAAGAAAAATGTACTTTATCTGTGTAACTGAAGAACCAGTTTTCTCTTCCAGTGGAAGCATTAGTATGGAAGACCACCAAGGGTTTTATAGATATGAGCACATTAAAAGTGTTTATTAGATGTAAATAAAATACAATACAATAAAAAAGCACAAACACACAAATCAATAGGAACAAACAAGACTTTTTGGTCCATTAACCTGTGGACTCAGAGGTTTAGACTTAGCAGGGGAACTATTTAGCTCTTAAACTAAAACAACCCTGATAGAAATGGATCCTGTAATGTTATGTAATCTCAAATGTAATTTGGCTATCTGTGTCAAGTGTCAGCGTCCTGCTTGGAGTTTCACACACATTTAATGGAGTGTTGTCACTGAAGGATCAGATGGTTTATCATATTTAGATTTAAATGTAAATTAATGATTTTAGGGAAGCAGCTGCAGTCAGTACCTGGTTGGTTCTATATAGTCTCACATCAAATTTCAAGTAATTTTTAACTACTCTGTACAGTGGTGGTCCCATTAAAATTTCAGGGGGGGGGGGGGGGGTCAGTTGGGTGGCCCCTTGGGAGCTTCAGTGATTATGTAATATTTGTTTTTACCAGGGGTGGAAATAATTGACTAATCTCGATTAATTGCATTTTAATAATTTAAAAAGTGTGTTCCCTCCTGGACGCCTCCCTGGTGAGGTTTTCCGGGCACGTCCAACCGGGAGGAGACCCAAAGGTAGACCATGCCTGAGGAACTATGTCTCTCGGCAGGCTAGGGAACACCTTGGGATTCACCCGGAGGAGCTGGCCCACATGGCTGGGGAGAGGGAAGTCTGGGCTATGGCTTGTTTACATTACCTACAGATGTGGACAATATGAAATAACTTTAGTCTGACAAAAGTCGTAATATAAAAAATTCTATGAAATTTAAACAATGAAGGTCAGACATTGCTTTTCAACCATGCTTCAGCAAAATAATACAAAATAATTTATGCACCTTATACACAAACCAAGTATTTGACTTTCTTTTCTTTGCAAATGATATATCAATAAAAACTTGTTAATATCCTTTTTCAATATTTACTTATCAAATCATAGGATTTTATAAGTTTTTTCTTCATAAAGTTTCCTAAATTGATCAAGAGTTAAATATTTTTTTCAGGTCATCACCCAGGTTTTTCCATAGTTTTACTCCATATATACACGGAAATACGCATAGACAAAGGACAACAGATTGCTGGAAAAAAAAACCCACAAATCATAAAATGCCAAACTGGAATATGTAAACTACATATTGACATGCCACAAAGGTAGTATGTCCTGGACAGATGAGACAGAAATGGAACTTTTTGCCAAGGACATCAGCTCAATATTCACAGCTGGAAACATGATCACTATCCCTACTGTGAAACATGGAGGAGACTCTATTGTGTTCTGGGGCTGCTTTGCTGCATCTGGCACAGGGAGTCTTGAATTGGTGCAGGGTACAATGAAATCTCAAGACTATCGAAGGATTTTAGAGAGAAATGTTCTGGCCAGTGTGAGAAAGCTTGGTCTCAGTTGCAGATAATGGGTCTTGCAACAGGACAAAGACCCAAACAACACAGCTAACAACACCCATTAATGGCTAAGACAAAAACAATGGACCATTCTAAAGTGACCTTCTATGAGCCCTGACCTCAATCCTATTGCACATCTTTGGAAGGAGCTAAAACATGTCGTCTGGAAAAGGCGCCCTTCAAACCTGACACAACTAGAGCAGTTTGATCATGAGGAGTGCGCCAAAATTCCTGCTGAGAGGTGCAGAAGTCTCATCTATCTATCTATCTATCTATCTATCTATCTATCTATCTATCTATCTATCTATCTATCTATCTATCTATCTATCTATCTATCTATCTATCTATCTATCTATCTATCTATCTCTCTCTCTCTCTCTCTCTCTCTCTCTCTCTCTCTCTCTCTCTCTCTCTCTGTCTGTCTGTCTGTCTGTCTGTCTGTCTGTCTGTCTGTCTGTCTGTCTGTCTGTCTGTCTGTCTGTCTATCTATCTATCTATCTATCTATCTATCTATCTATCTATCTATCTATCTATCTATCTATCTATCTATCTATCTATCTATCTATCTATCTATCTATCTATCTATCTATCTCTCTCTCTCTCTCTCTCTCTCTCTCTCTCTCTCTCTCTCTCTCTCTCTCTCTCTCTCTCTCTCTCTGTCTGTCTGTCTGTCTGTCTGTCTGTCTGTCTGTCTGTCTGTCTGTCTGTCTGTCTATCTATCTATCTATCTATCTATCTATCTATCTATCTATCTATCTATCTATCTATCTATCTATCTATCTATCTATCTATCTATCTATCTATCTATCTATCTATCTATCTATCTATCTATCTATCTATCTATCTATCTATCTATCTACGTAAGTCACAAGTTTTTCCAGTCAAGTCAAAGACAACCAAGTCCAAGTCAAGTCCAAAGTCAATGATGTGGAAGTCCAAGTCAAGTCCAAGTACTTAACTTTGAATTTTGAAGTCATAATCAAGTTGTCTGTCCAACTTCAATTTAATTACGAACATAATTAATAAATTCCAGAAATAAAGCTTCTTAAAGCTTCATTTATTTGCTCAATCAAGCAGAAAGTGCAACTGAAGTTGATTATAAAAAAGAGCTGCTGCATTTAGCCGTGCAAGATCAAACCCAGAACCAAGAATGATTCATGATATTTGTCCATGTCATGCCACTTTTGTGCTAAAATATCAAATTTGCTCAAGTCATCATCAAGTCAACAGATGCAAGTTGATTCAAGTCGCAAGTTATTAACTTTCAAGTCTGAGTCAAGTCATAAGTCTTTAAAGATTTTATCAAGTCAAGCCAGAAGTCATTAAAATAATGACTCAAGTCTGACTCGAGTCCAAGTCATGTGACTCGAGTCCACACCTCTAGTGCATATTGTAACCCATGAGAAGTATTGGGCTACTAAACCTGTTTGTTGTCTGAACTGTAGTACCGCAAATGCCCACCAGGGTTTAGGTTACACCTTCTGAAACCTGAGCTATAGACGGCTATAGACGTGCAACGTACTCACTTTTGCACCTCCAAGCACATGTGTTGGCTGTGCACTGAACGGTGCGAGTAAGTAGCAGAAAATAGTGATGTATGAATTGATATTATTGAATATTTTATTGATAATATACTGTGAACAGGCTGGAACCTTGTGAGTCATCTGTGGGCGACTGTTTGTGGAGAGCTAGCTTGTGGAGATCCCGATTGGTTTTATAGTGACTCTGGATTCTTAACGTGATGGCGAGCCGAGCCCAGATGGACTGTGGACAGGTGTAAACAGTGTGGCCAGCCGAGACATCCTTTCGCAGAGGAACCTTCACGAACTGGAAAAATCCATATAGATCCACAGAAAAGACACAAACACTACCCGGGTAGCAATGTTGCTCAAGAACTGAATTCTAAAGATTAACATCTATTTTTATTTATTTTTTGGGAAAAGAGCTCTCTTTTAATTTGGGTATTGTATTTGACTTAGAAAATATTGTAACCGCACATTCTTTTTTTTTGTATGCTGGGTGAAGCAAGAAATCACCGTTGTTCAACTTTCAGACGGTTATCCTAATTCTCTTTGTAGGTAGAGCCTAGTAGATGTCTAGTACCTGACTAAGACTAGTCCCCTCTATAGGTGCTACACAAAACTTGGCGAGCCAGCCAGGAGACAAAGTAGGAAACATAAATATTTCCGATCATTCTGAGCAACTGGTTTATTGCTTCACCTGTAATATTTTGAAAGTAACCACCATTGAGAATGGAAGTTATTGAAACACAAAATATTAAAGTGCCCAACTCTGTTTTAGTGAAACCTATTATTGGTGCTGTGCTAGACAATGAGGTACTTGAGTGTTTAGCACAGATTGGTTCTGTAGAAAGGGTTGTTAAAGTAACCAGTCACGATGTGCCATTTAAAGATTCTGCCATTGTCGAATTCAAATCAGGTGAACCCATTGAATTCTTACAGGATAGTTTACCATGTGATAGACCCAGCAGCAATCCCAATGTTTTCCATCACATTGAGTTGTTGGCGAAATGGTATACTACGGACAGAGGTTCTAGCCTTACTGGTTATTACCTCACTGACCTTCAAAGTATGGCTAAATGTGGTGGTGTTAGCTTTGAAGACGTCTTGCTAGAGGAGTTAGCTCGAATCCAAAAGTCTACTACTAATCCTGGGGTCGTAAGTGACTCAGCTGCAGTTCAAGAACCACAGCCCTCTAACAATGTAGCTTTACTGGAACAGGACGTAAATGAAAGCCCTCCTTCTAGAGGTGATGACATTTCAAACAACCTACCTTTTAACAACATACCGCTGTCCATTACAAGCGCAGGAGCATCTGCTTCGCCTAGGAAACGGACAGTACGTTTGAGTTCTGAACAGCTCATTACTCCAGAAGTCCAAAAGGTAGTCGTGGAGCATGTTATAAACAATCCAGACTCACCTTCACATGGGCATGTCAAACTTCGACCTTTGTCAGGAAACATCCCATGTTCCTATCCTGAATCTGATTATGACGCATGGCGCAGCAATGTTGCATTTTACCTTGCTGATCCCAATGTAACTAATCAGCAAAAAGTCAGAAAGATTATTAAGAGCCTCGCCCCACCTGCTGCTAACATTGTAAGGCACCTTGGGCCAAATTCAACTCCTCACGATTACATATGCCTCCTTGATTCAGCATTTGAAACAGTCGATGATGGAGATGAACTTTTCGCAAAGTTTTTAAACACCAATCAAAATCCAGGAGAAAAGCCATCCGAGTACTTACAACGTTTACAAATAGCTCTGAACAAAGTAGTGAAAAGAGGTGGCATGGTTGCCAGTGACTCAGATCGACAACTCCTCAAACAATTCTGCAAAGGCTGTCGGGATAACAGTATTATTACTAGTCTGCAGCTTGAGCAGAAGAAAGACAAACCCCCATCATTTCCTGACTTACTTCTAATGCTCAGAGTAGAAGAGGACAAACATGCGACTAAGTCTAACCTAATGAAACAACATTTTGGCACCTTTAAAAGCAAAGTTCAGACAAACTCACTAAAGGTAGATGAAGAAGCGCAGTGCAACCAGTGGCCTAATGATGAGACAAACCCCTCTACTCTTACTGAAAAGCCACCCACCCCTAAAGCTGACACTCAGAAACTTGAAAAACAGCTTGCTAAGCTACAAACCCAGATGGCTTCTCTTAAAGCATCCCTGTCCGGTGCCGCTAATAAGTCCTCTACGAAACCCAGTAAAAAGACCAAACCTCCAGTTGACCCAAACCCCGCCTACTTACCTGAAAGTAAACCTTTAAAGAAACGCTGCCCAGGGTTCTGCTTCAGATGCGGTGAGGATGGCCACATAGTGCCTTCATTTAGCAATGACCCAAACCCACAACTTGTTGGAGCTAAACAGAGAGAGTTCAAGCAAAAACAACAAGCATACGAAGAACAACGTTAACTGTCTTTAAACTGACCTCAGTTCCTGTAGATGGACATACAGGGACTGGACTGATTCAAGAATGTCCCACCACAGGTTCAGAACCAACAATGTGTACCAAAACACTCATTCATTCCTATTCTACAGATGATGATCAAATACAGCTACCAAAAGGCTTAGTAGGTCAGAAATGTACTGCTAATGTCACAGTTGCAGGAGTTCAGTGTAACTGTCTCCTAGACTCTGGGTCTCAAGTGACTACTGTGTCATCATCGTTCTATCATGTGAACCTCTCAGATTATCCCATTCATCCCATTGCATGTTTAGATGTAGAAGCTGCCAGTGGTCAGAACATCCCATACCTGGGTTATGTAGAGTTAAGCTTAAAATTTCCAAAAGACTTTGTTGAGGCAGAGCCTCAAGTCTCAACCTTAGCTTTGGTTGTTCCAGATGTACGATCAAACAGTGATCTACCAGTCCTTATTGGTACCAATGTACTTGATGTAGTTTATGATGAGTATTGTAATGGAAAAAATGCAAATTAACTTTCTCCAGTCTATGGCTATAGGCAAATCCTCCGAACTCTCAAACTGAGGAACACAAAGGATTTCACTGGATGAGTTGGCTTAATGACACTGAGAGGAAAAGTACAACATGTTGTTCCTGCTCAAGGGAGAATGCCCCTAGAATGCTACAGCAAAGCTAATCACGCTGGCAAATGTGTGATCATCCAGCAGCCATCTTCTTCTACCCTACCGGGTGGAATCTTTGTGGAATGCTGTCTTGTGAACTTACCTGAGCAGCACCCTCAGAGGTTACTGGTCTGGGTTAGGAACGAGACAGAGCATGACATTACACTTCCCAATGGTTGTGTTATAGCAGAACTGCACACCCCAAAACATATTCATGACTTACCTGCACAAACTAGTGGGAGAGATACAATCCAATGTTGTGCTGCAACCACTCAAACTGCCAATCAGAGTTCCTAACCAAAACTAACCTTCCAATTTGGCGAGTCTCCTCTCCCAAATGAGTGGAAAGAAAGAATTACAATCTGAATGAATATGGAGATGTTTTTGCCTGCCATGACCTAGATTTTGGCCATGCAACAAAAGTGAAACATCACATAAACTTGAACAACAACACACCTTTCAAACAAAGATCTCAGCCAATTCACCCAAATGACTACGAGGCTGTAAGACGACACCTGAAAAACCCTACTGGAGGCTAACATTATTCGGGAATCAGAATCCTCATACTCCTCCCCAGTAGTAGTGGTACGGAAAAAGAACGGGGAGGTCCGCTTATGTATTGACTAACGTAAGCTGAACACCCTGACAATACGTGATGCATATGCACTCCCCAATCTTGATGAAGCCTTTTCCGCCTTATCTGGCTCAAAATGGTTTTCAGTAATGGACCTTAAATCAGGCTATTGCCAAATAGAGATGGAGGAACGTGATAAGCCAAATACCGCCTTTTTCTGTGCATTGGGGTTTTATGAGTTTAATCGCATGCCCAAAACCTCAGACACTCAAGGAGCTCAAGTCATTTTTGGGCTTTGCGGGTTATTATCGCCGATTTGTCCAGGACTACTCAAAAATAGTGAAGCCCCTAAATGATCTTACTGGAGGTTATCCATCATTCAGGAAGGGCAGAAAAGTTAGTCCTTGCCAGAACGAGTACTACAACCCTACACCGGTACTTGGATTTGCTAACACCAAGTTACCGTATGTCCTTCACACTGACGCGAGTACCTCTGGTTTAGGGGCAGCCCTTTACCAGGAACAGGATGGTGAAATGCGAGTCATCGTTTACGCTAGCCGAGGGCTTTCACCCAGCGAAAAGCGATATCTTGCCCATAAGCTAGAATTTTTAGCTTTAAAGTGGTAGAAAAGTTCCAAGACTACCTTTATGGAACAACATTCACAGTCATAACGGATAACAACCCGTTAACCTATATTTTGAAGTTAGCAAAGTTAGATGCAGCCAGTTACCGCTGGCTTGCTGCTCTCTCAACGTTCAACTTCAACATCAAATACCGCACTGGCAAGAGTAACCAGGACGCCGATGGCCTTAATAGACGTCCTTGAGAAACACTAAGCGATGACCATGCATCTCTAGAAGAGAGGGAAAGAGTGAATCAGTTTGCATTTCATCATTTGGCAACATCTCCCAGCCAAGAAGTTCTCTCAGCAGAGATTATTCATGTTTTGGGTCACTGACATCTTTTAAACCAAAACCAGGATGATTCACCCACAGTTACTTTGGTAGAACCCCTTACCATTCATTCTGATGCAGTTCCTGACCTTTACGCAAGTGAAGAAATGTTAGGTTGTACCACCTTACCTGCTTACACTGAAGCTGAACTCTAGCAGCTTCAACAATCTAATCCAATTGTGACAGTGTGAGCATCCTGTCACAGTGTCCCGATTGATCATGTGCCCTGGCTACTTGGCCAGGGTGATGTCCCTTTGGCTGACTGGTTAGAGCGTATGACTCTCACCCGGGAGTCTGGGGATCGAATCCCGCCCGGGCCCTCATTTCTCCACCTTGCCACATTTGGCGTTTTTGGCAGGATCCATGTAGTACTGTCAAGTAGGTCCATGGATGTGAAGTTTGTGGCACCCTACGCGGGAGCACGAGGACGTGCTTGTGGAAACAGGGGGGAAGATGTGGCAGTGTGAGCATCCTGTCACAGTGTCCCGATTGATCATGCGCCCTGGCTACTTGGCCAAGGGGATGTCCCTTTGGCTGACTGGTTAGAGCGTATGACTCTCACCCGGGAGTCTGGGGATCGAATCCTGCCTGGGCCCTCGTTTCTCCACCTTGCCACACAATCATTAAAACTGTTGTCAATCTCCTTGAAGCCGGAGAAGAACCTGTTGTTGACTCTCACTCGGACTCTCTTGAACTCAGACTCATGCTCAAAGAGTGGACATGGCTTACCACAAGGAATGGTCTGCTTTACCGCGTTCGTCAAGCTGATGGAGACTTCTGTTACCAGTTTGTGGTTCCCACTTCTCTTAGAACTACAGTCCTCACGTGTCTACATGATGATATGGGACACATGGGCCTTGAAAGAACAATAGACCTTGTTCGATCTAAGTTCTATTGGCCTAAGATGATGCAGAGTGTTGAACACAAAATTAAGACATGTGGGAGGTGTGTTCAAAGGAAAACACTCCCCGAATAAAAAGCAGTCCTCTCATAAATATTAAAACCTCTCTGCCTATGGAACTTGTATGCATGTCCCAGAGCCAGATAGCCACAACACCAAAGACATCTTGGTCATAACAGATCACTTTACAAAATATGCTGTGGCTACACCCACCAAAGACCAAAAAGCTATAACCGTTGCAAAGAATCTATGGGAGCAGTTTTTTGTGCACTATGGGTTCCCGGAACGTCTATTAAGTGATCAAGGCCGAGACTTCGAGTCTCAACTTATTAAAGAACTGTGCATTTTGGTTGGCAGTACAAAAGTCCTCACCAGCCCTTATCACCCAAAGGGAAATCCAGCTGAAAGGTTCAACTGAACCCTTCTTTCCATGCTGGGAACCCTTAAGAACAAGGACAAAAGTCATTGGCACGACTGCACAAAAAATGAAGTGACAGGGTACAGCCCCTACGAGTTGATGTTTGGGCGCCAGCCCAGGCTCCCAATTGACATCTCTTTCAACTTACCTGTCAAGGATGGTTCTTCCAAATCTCACTCTCAACATGTGAAAAACCTGAAAGCACACCTTGAGGAGAGTTATCAAGTAGCCACCCAGAACTCAAAGAGGGTTGCTGATCGAAATAAGCGTCACTTTGATAAGGCAGTGAGAGAATCAGTTTTGGAAACCAGCGATAAGGTCCTAGTCAGAAACCTTTGTCTCCGTAACAAACATAAACTCGCAGACAAGTGGGAGTCAACAGTATACAAAGTTCTTACCAAAGTTTCAGACTTACCTGTGTACAAGGTAGAGCCCATCAGTGGAGATGGTCCTGTTCAAACCTTGCACAGGGATCACTTGTTTGCTTGTGGAAGAGGAGGAAACTAAACAACCTGAACCCAGACCTTGTAGGCCAAAAACCAGGCATAAGCCACCTCAACCTCGTGAGGAATATTGTGACTCTGATGATGATCTACCTTACAGTCAGTTAACTCTTTCCCATGATGGAAGGTTTACCCATCTATGCAGTATTCCAAAACTGTTACCTGTAAGTCATCCACGCTCTGAAACTCAGCCTTCCCAGCCCGAGTCTCAAGTCTCTAACTTACCTGATCCTATGCAAAAAGCCCCTGGAATATCTGAGCGAGGGCCACACAGTCCGACAGTTAACAAAAACCTAAGTGAAGGGAATCAGCCGAACATGGGAAATGAAAATCCACTGGATGTGATGAACCAAACTGGAACTGACGATCTACTGGATGTGATAAATCAAACTGGAAATGACAACTTACCGGATGCAATGAGCGACAAAATGCAAGAGAACACTGAATCAGACAGTACACTTACCTGTGAAAACAATGTGAATAAATTAGAAAGTAAAACACTTGCAGATAAAGACACGGTCCGAAGGTCAGAAAGGTCACGACGGCCACCCGACTGTTTTTACTACTCTCAGTTGGGTAAACCTTTAATCTCTTTTGCCCAAAGTTTCCTTGACAGTTTTAACAAAGCACTTGATGCATTCAGTAACAATGACAACTGTCTTACTCACCAACAAGAGGATGAAGGAACTCAAGCCAAGTCAAGGGGGGAGAGTGTAACCCATGAGAAGTATTGGGCTACTAAACCTGTTTATGTTGTCTGAACTGTAGTACCACAAATGCCCACCAGGATGCAGGTTACACCTTCTGAAACCTGAGCTATAGACGGCTATAGACGTGCAACATACTCACTTTTCACCTTCCAGCACACGGGTCGGCTGTGCACTGAACGGTGCGAGTAAGTAGCAGAAAATAGTGATGTATGAATTGATATTATTGAATATTGTATTGATAATATACTGTGAACAGGCTGGAACCTTGTGAGTCATCTGTGAGCGACCGGAGTAACCGTTTATTGAGAGCTAGCTTGTGGAGATCCCGATTGGTTTTATAGAGCTCCGGACCCCACGTGACTCTCAGTTAGTGGACGCCATTTTGGCATGCAAAAAAGGTAAACAAACACGGATGTAACCATGAACATGAACGGGATCCGCTTGGATTTTACTTCGTCGGAGTTTACTTCACACTTTAAAACAGAAGAAATCGTTTTATATAGTCAGAAATTAAATAGACTAAACATCTCCGACCCTTACCGTGCCCCTGGGATACTTTTTAAAAACGCCAGAAGTCGTAGCGGACTTCTTACCGGCACAACACCGGACCTGGCCGGGGAAACCCCTTGGGATTCCCCCGGCCGGAGGAGCTGGGGAGAAGGTCTGGGACTCTCGACTCTACTACCCGCTCCGACGCCAGAAGCTGTCGGAGCGGACCGGCACAGCACCGGACCTGACCGGGGAACCCCTTGGGATTTACCCGGAGGAGCTGGCTCCGGCGGCTGGGGAGAGGGAAGTCACGCTACTGCCCCAGCAACCCGACTCCGGATACGCGGATGAAAATGGATGGATGGACGGACAAATAACAGATTTACATGTAAGTAGTCTCGGTGACACAGATAATAGCAATCCAAAGTGCTTTTTATGTGTGATCTGATCAACCATTGCTTAAAAATTAAATACGGCTTAGCCGGTTAATTGCTGTCATCATAAAACACGTAAACGGCAGCACGCAGAACTCACGAGGCAACGTTTTACGTGATGTTTACTTGCTGCTATGAGTAATAAGACAGAAAAAGCCACGCCAAAATAAGTTTAGGAAGCCCACTAAGAATCATAATAAAAGCATTTAAAATAAATACCATACACAGTTGAGGAAACGTTGGTTTAAGTACCTGATATGAAGTGGTTGCTGCATAAGCTAAAATCTTTACTCTCGGGATCCCACAGCTTCATTTTCGCCCGGTCACTAGCGTGTTTTATTACAATGATCCAACGTTTGCGGCGCTCCGGATCTTGGGGAATCCTGTAGATGTCTCATTCCTTATGTCGTCCGCGTCTGTTCTGCATCCTGGGGCACAACAGGAATCTACCATATTTCCCGTTTGATTGAGTTTTCTGACAATAGTAAATAGTCCAGCTGCCGGCTTCTGCATGCCAATATGGCGCCGTTTCGATTTGAACTGTTGCATGCCGGGAGAAGTGACGTCAACTCCCGGAGCTCTATAGTGACTCTGGATTCTTAAAGTGATAGTGAGCCGAGCCCAGATGGACTGCGGACAGGTGTAAACGATGTGGCCAGCCGACACATCCGTTCGCAGAGGAACCTTCATGAACTGGAAAAATCCATATAGATCTACAGAAAAGACACAAACACTACCCGGGTATCAACGTTGCTCAAGAACTGAATTCTAAAGATTAACATCTATTTTTTTTTATTTTTTGGGAAAAGAGCTCTCTTTTAATTTGGGTATTGTATTTGACTTAGAAAATATTGTAACCGCACATTCTTTTTTTTTTTTGTATGCTGGGTGAATCAATAAATCACAGTTGTTCAACTTTCGGACAGTTATCCTAATTCTCTTTGTAGATAGAGCCTAGTAGATGTCTAGTACCTGACTAAGACTAGTCCCCTCTATAGGTGCTACACTATCTCCAGCGGTCAATGGGCAATCAGGTGGGGTACAGCCTAGACAGTCCATCGCAGGTCAACACAGAGACACACAGGACAAACAAGCACACACACACACACACACACACACACACACACACACACACACACACACACACACACACACACACACACACACACACACACACACACACACACACACACACACACACACACACGCCTAAGGACAATTTAGACAGACTAATTAACTGAACAGTCATGTTTTTTGGACTGTGGGAGGAAGCCGGAGTACCCGGAGAGAACCCACACATGCACAGGGAGAACATGCTAACAACATGCAGATAGATCCCAGGCCAGGAAGCGAACCCAGGACCTTCTCGCTGCGCCACTGCGCAGCCCCGGTAGAAACACAGTGAAATGGAAATCAGAGTGCTGCACAAAAAACAAAGCAAAAAACAAATAACAAATACAAGCAAGCAGCATTTGACTCAACCGTCTTTGCAACTTGGATTTACATTTTTCAAGTCACTTCAGTAATCTCACTAATCTTATTTTCATTCCCTTCATTGCAGCATGAAAGAACAACACAACAACAACCTGATAAAAGGTCTGGGCTTATCCGATTTCTCGGTAATCTTTGTTTCAGTGTGCTAAACAACATTTAAATATAGCTTTCCATCTCAGGGGCATTTTATCTCCTGTACTGCTGAAGTCTACTCTAAGAACAAAAACAAGTAAGTGAAGAAAGGCCACATTATTACACGTGTTTTTCAGTTCCACTCAGTTGCCCATTAGTGTTGTATAACCAAATCTATGTGAGGTGACAGCCGGAGGTATCAGTGATTAATTACACGCGTGTGACTCAGATGAGGCAGCCGTTTGAACAGGTTGTGCTTGTGTGCTCGAGTGTTCCTCACCATATTTCAGTCCTGTCAAAAAATCATTGACATGTTCCATCCAATTCACAGAATGTTTAACTGTTTTAAAAGGGGTTTGATGGGGAAAACAAGTCATGTGTGAATTATAATTATCCCCTGTTTAAAGTTAGTTCATGTTTTGAAAGAAAACAAAGTGGTTAATATTTCTCCACTCAGTGAGTATTGGTAATGATTGCTTCTGCTTGTTTTTTGGAAAAATGTCCTTTTTCACTGATGCACTGTACTTTGCACATGCACCGATGCACCAATTTAGTGATGGGTGATCAGTCAAAACCAGACCAGACGATCCTGCAAAATTCTGCCTTGCCAAAAATAGTTAGCACACATGCAAATTATTATCAAAAAATGTAATTTTGCAACCAACTCATTTATCTGACAGTATTCAGTTATGTTCATAACTCACACATCTGTAAGCAGCTGATTCCACATAAAAGAATTGAGGGGATTTGAAGCACTAAAGGAATTTTTACATTTGGGAGGGTGGATGCAATCAGTAGCATGGGACACGCAGAGGCCTCCTCGGGTGACAAATTGAAAGTGTCTTGGTCTAGTTTATAGCCCTGATCAGGTCAAACGAAAAATATTGGAGGTCTGGGTGAAGAGACAGGCCCGCCTGGTGCAGATAAATGGACTGATCATTTCTTATTGAGAAACAATTCCTAAAAGGTACTTTACTGTGTGACTGGAGAAGCAGCAAGCGGAGAGCAGAATGCGCACCCACTGCTCCCTCCCTGACCCTTCCTCCACTGCTGGAATTAAATGGATAGAGAGAACGCGTGTTTCTGATGGCACTCCTCCGCCAGAGAGACACTCCATTTGTTATGAAGTAGGGGTTCTGATGAAGTGTAGGGAGCTCCTTTTTTCTTTCCCCCCTGTTTTTTTCATCCTTCCTTTCTCAGGCACTACAAGGCCGGCCTTCAGTCTGCTTCACATGAAATGGATGGAAGGAGCCGATTGAATTTTACACTCCCCTGCTCATGATTAATGTGTTTGGTGAGGACTTATCTTAGCAGTGAAACTATGTTACCACTAGCTGGGGCTAGAGCTCCTCCATGCCTGCAGCCTTAAAACTTTAAAACAGGGGTGTCAATGGGGTGGCAAAAAACAGGGCAGTTTTAGCCAACAAAAGGGTCCTCTCAACCTCTCTTACTCCTCTCCCCTTGTGTTAATAGAAAATCTCCTGCCTGTTTGCCTGCTTCGTGGCCAGTTTCTCAGTGTGCTCTGCGTTACTTGGCAGGACATGCTGTAAATGTCAATTTATCACTTAACCCACTGTTAAAAGGTGGAAGGCAGGGGCAAGTGGATTTCTTACCAGATGGTATTTGATTATTCACACTACATGCATGGGGGTAACGCAAAATTTGATTTTTTAAACTCTTTTTGTGTATGTGTGTGTGTGCTTCTACACCAGGTAAAAATGCTGAAAACACACGTTTTCTTGTCCCACACAGAATTATCAAGCTTTGGTTCCAGCAACACAATCAAAACCGGGTAGATGCATTTGGAAGATTTCTGCAAGTTTATTTTTTTTCTAACATTCATTAGCTTCAGATAAATCAGTTTGAAACATTCATAGGGTTCTGTTTAAACATCTGAGTCAGTCACAGTGATGATGGCCACAGCTTAGAAAGTATGTGTTAACATGTGACATGCAGCCACTGGTAGATGGTGTTTGTCAAGTTGATTCCATGATTTGGGATCCATCTGTTTGCATCTGTCCATGTTCTGCCTCACCCCGGCTTTCCACAGGAGCCGTCAGCAGCACGTTACTGCAGCAGCACGTCATAGCTGCTGATAGGAACCGCTGTGGTCAACAGAACCTTTTCCACTGGAGCCGTCAGCAGCCGTCAGCAGCGCAAGTCGGCCGCGTCTCAGGAGCAGCATGTCGCGGCCTTTACGCGCCGGTTCTATTTTCTACGCACGACGCCTCTGAAACGGGTCAATTTCGACATTTTTGGGGAAGGAAAGACAGGAAATCGGACGCGGAAATGGAGAGAAGCTCTTGAGATTTTCAGAATAAAGAACGTACTGCCTTCCGGTTGCTTTACTTTTAAAAAACGTTACTAACTGTGCGGCCCCGTGAGAAGTTATCACCTAGCTAGCGGTCTCCTTTGTTTTTCAGGTCCGTATTGGCGATTATAAAACGGACAGAACATAAAACACAAACCATGTTGTAATTTTCTCCTGCTTGTTGTTGTGTTTACTGACGAAGTCACTCGTGTGACTTCGTGCTCTGTCGGTGACAGCTGCTCCCCTGCTGCTTCGCGTCTCGTGGGAAGGGCCAAGCAGCAGCTAGACGTGCTGCTGCAGTAACGTGCTGCTGACGGCTCCTGTGGAAACCCGGGGTCAGACATGAAGTGAGGACCTACTGGTAGAGTTCGATGGAGAACCACTTCTCCTCCACACTGAAAGGGATAGGTGGTTTTGGCTTTATATGCCCTAACCCTAACCCTAACCCTAACCCTGGAGGTTTTCTGGGGTACACCCATAGGAACAGATCAGGCAGACCCAGAAGCCACTGAAGATATTATAAATACTATTTTATTTCTGTCAAAGACAGAATTTTGACTTAGATTCTGAAGCTTTGCTGTTTTATTGTTAGTAAGAGAGAAAACAATGACAAGAAGTCCTCCCAAACCCTAACCCTCATATCTTAGACAATCACTACATTTCCACAGTGATAAGAGAACTCTTGTCCTGTGAGTTAGTAAATTAAGTTGCTATCATAAGTATTTTGGTGATAAGAGAGCTATATTTAATGGCAGTAATGGCCATGAGGCTGGATGGAACACACTGGATTTACAGAAGTGCTTTCGATGAGGGATCAATAAAGAGGTAACCAAGTGGATGGACCAGACTAAGCAGGAATAAGAGCAGGTTTAATTTTGCATAAATAATGTGCTGTTCAATAAAAGAGAAGACGATCATGATAAAACAGGCAAACAGCACGTTCATTTTTTTATTTTCCCCATAATTTGTCTTCTCCATTATTTAGATACGGTTTTAAATAAATTTGATTTGAAATAATCCTAATCATATTTGTTTTTTCACTTGTGCTGTTCATCTGTTTTCACCCTCTACTGTACACAAATATCAGAGGTGTTTATGCAGTTATGGTCCAATAGAATCCCTGTAAGTAGATTGTGTGTCTGCTGGAACTCCCAGAGTCCTCTCCCTCCACAAACCCGACTCCCTCCAATCGCTGCTTCCATCATCAGGACTTCAGCTGATGATGGATGGAGCTGTCTCCCACCAGGTTGTCATAACATCTGTTGCATGGCGCACACCACATCCAGCTTTGTGGATGCTTGATACACACAGACAGATCTTCGCAGCTGTTTGTGCATGGGCCAATTGGTGGATAATGATGGAAAATAGGAAAAGCATACTCGCCTTTCCTTACAAACATCTCAGTGGCTTAAAGTATGGCTGTTTTATGGTGTACTGGTTTCATTAACTCCCTCTGAGGGAGACGGCCTGCATTCCCTTTGGGTGTGTGGGGTCAAGGTATAGCGGTAGGACAGAGGAGATAACAGGGGATAAAAAACAATGGAAGAGTGACGAAGGAAGGTATGGCTGAATGAGGGAGAAATCAATAGGAAATCAGTGTTTGGGGAGGGCCTGTCGTTTATCAGGTGACATGGTTAAACAGCGTTAAGGCACTAAAAGTGAAAAATAAGGGCCATCCCCATGCTAGTATTGATCACAGCGGAATGGGGCGGCAGAAGGCCGAAGCCACTAATAAAATAAGACGTATCTGAGTGGGAATCAGCCAAGGATCGATGGGCACGGTGATCAAGGCCAAAAACATCTTCACTGGGATTTAGGTTTGCTCCGAGTGCCAGTTGTTCACCTCATTGTGAACAAAGGTTGATATGATGGGAGTTTGGGGTCGTTTAGAGGCGATGGAGAAAGGACTGACTAGATCTGGAAAATATTTCTTTTGTAAAAGATTGAAAAGAGTGATTAAGATAATTTGGTCTACAATGTGAAACTCCCGTAAGCATGCACTGACTTGACCTGGTAACAAACAAATTAACTTTCTTTTGGCCCAGTGCTCCCTGGGAGTTTAAAACAACTAGTTTCCAAACTTCCTGTAGCAGCCAGTTGTGCCACAGTGACACTATCTTCCAAAGAAGGAACAGTAAATGGAGATTTAGTTTCTGCTTTCTACCGTTTAACTTTTTCACTGACAGAGTTAAAAAGGTTTTTTGCATCTCTGCTTATGATAAAAAAAGATTTTCTTTGTTGCACACTCAGGTGCTGCGTATATGTGGGTCTGGATTGGTTGTGACTACATGGTTCTTACGGTTCCTGATACGGTTTCGATCAGAAGTAAAAAAAAAAATCCTATTGTGTGTGGTTGAATTTTCTAAGCAGAGCTTCAACATGAAGCAATTTATTGAACAGATGCTTAAACAGAAACATTTTTTTTTACAGCTGATCCAAAGTTAACCCTCTAAGGCTCAAAATAAGTTTTGATAAAAGAACGAACAACTAAGTCCTTCAGGGGTACTTCTGAGTTAAAAATGCTCATGAAATACTTATGTGGAGTAACCAGGTAGGTAGGTTTTAATGTTGCAAATCTGCAACGCCTGCCTCCAGAGGGTTGAGGACCGCGTGTTTTTATTCTTTTTCTGTCAGGATGTGTGCTTATCAGACAACCGTTCTGGTAGCAAAGACAACAAAACTTTCCCTTTCGAATGTGATTGAGTTGTTGAACTGCATTAGCAGGGTCTCTCACTACGCACCATCACTGCTGAGGTGGGATGCAGTAAGACAGTCATTTGGAATTTCTTAAATGATCCTGAGGGTTATGGAATAAAAATGTCAAGTGGAAGAACCAAAAAAATTCCACCAGCCCAGAGCTGGTGGATCTAATTTAGTGACCATCAAGACACTGGATGATCCTCAAGGTTTTTACTGGTACCGACTGTAGCCTCATAACCATCAGATGACATCTGAGACTGAACAGCTTCAAAAACAATACAAAAATGTCTTCAAAGGGCTCGTCTCCCTGAATGCGACACAATGGACCATTTGGACTTACCAAGAGAGCACCAAGCAAGGGAGGATAAAAGGTGGGTGAAAGTTTTATTCTCTGACGAGACGAAATTTTACCTTGGTGATCCTGATGGTTTCCAACGGTACTGGCATGACTAAAAGATTCCACCTGAGATTCTTTCTATGTGTTACAGTGTAGGGGGCACCATAATGGTCTGGGGAGCTTTTACTTTCAGTGGGGCTTCAGGAGGTGCGGGACGTAAAATAGCCACTGGCTGAGTAGAGATGTTGAAGAGAGCATCCCTCACGACAGAGGGCCCTCGCTACAGTAGACAACCCCACATGACAAGGAATTCCAGGAGAATAACATCATTATTTTGGACCATCCCATGTGATCTACATCCAGTTGGGAACCTTTGACGATGGATGGCAAAGGAAGTTTACAAAAATGGACAACAGAAGATGTAGGTGCCCTTTGTGCGTCCGTCTTCATTACTAGGAGAAATGTTCACCTAATGGAAACGTTTGCATCAAGCATGCCACACATCTTTGAGGTGATCAGCAAAAACAGTGGTGCTTCTAATCACTGAGTGAGTTCATGTGTGGAACTTTGATTTCTGTTTTGGGGGGGTTTCCAGGGCGTTTTGAAGTTGTGGTCTTAATCAAACAGCCTGTTTCAGTTTAAGCATTGGTTTCAATAAAATGCTGCTCAGAAAATATTTTGTCTCACTCCAATTTCTTCTTGTTGCATGTTGAAGCTCTTTTGGAACACTGTTGAGATTCAACCATGTAAAACAGGATTTTTGGCTATTTAAAGCTGTGTAAAGTAGATCTTTACATACTTATTTTGCTGTGGGGTTCAGAGGCTACTAGTGAAACCTGTCCTTTAATCAGAATATGAAAATAGAATAGAATAGAATTAGACTTTATTGGTCCCACTTTATTGTTACAGCAGCACCAACACTTAAAAGAATAATTTGAAGAAAAATAATAACAAAGTTATATAGACAGTAATCAAGTATTGTAACCTTCGACCACTAAAAAGCACGAATAAAAAAGAAAAAAAAAACTTGGGTTCCAACACTGCAGCTTACTGTAAGAGACATGGACATACTATGTAAATCTGGTATTGAACGAGTATTGAACACACACTGAATATTTCATTGGCGTTATTGTGTAACAGGATAATGCCAGTACCAGTTAAACTGAGGAGTTATACACTCTAACTGTAGAGGGGATAAATGACCTAAGGTAGCGTTCTGTTTTACATCTGGGATGTCTCAATCTGTCTCTGAAGGAGCTGTCCATGGTCTCCACAGTTGAATGTAGTGAGTGGGAGGGGCTTTTTAAGATGGTGGTCATCTTACCCAGCATCCTCCTTTCACACGTCTCTTCAACTGAATCCAGTGAGCAGCTCAGAACCAAGCTAGCTTTGTTAATTAGCTCATTCAGTCTTCTTCCTGTCTCAGTCAGAGCTGCCTGCACCCCAACAGACCACACAGGAGTGGATAACAGAGCCAACAACAGAGTGATAAAATGATTTTAGCAGCAGGGAATTAACTCCAAAGGACCCCAGGCTCCTCAGAAGGTGGAGGTGGCTCTGGCCCTTCTTATACAGAACATCTGTGTTGTTGGACCAGTTCAGTTTACTGTTGATGTGAACACCCAGGAACTTAAAGGTATCCACCACCTCAATGTCTGCTCCCTGGATGTTTACCGGTGAGTGAGAAGGAATGTTTCTCTGGAAGTCAATCACCATTTCCTCTGTCTTACTGGTGTTCAAGCAAAGGTGTTTACGCTCACACTAGTCCACAAAGTCCATGATGACTGAACTGTACTCCAGATCATTCCTCTCAGACACACAGTCAACAATGGCTGAGCCATCTGAGAACTTCTGGAGGTGACAGCTGGTGGTGTTGAAAGTGAAGTCCGAGGTGTAGAAGGCGAAGAGAAAGGGGGAGAACACCGTACCCTGTGGAGCTCCAGAACTGCACACAACCATCTCAGATATACAGTTGTGCAGCCTCACAAACTGTGGCCTGTTGGTAAGGTAGTTGATAGTCCATGCAGTCAGATGTTCATCCACTCTTGCACCCCTTATCTTCTGCTGCAGTAGTCATGGCTGGATAGTGTTGAAGGCACTTGAGAAGTCAAAGAACATGATTCTCACAGTGCTTTTTTGCATCTCGAGGTGAGTCAGAACCTGGTGCTGCAGGTAGATGAGCGTGTCCTCCACCCCCATGTTTATATGCAAACTGCAGTGGGTCTATTTCCCGGGCCACCACTGAACGTAGATGGGTGAGGATGAGTCTCTTCATAGTCTTCATCAGATGGATGGTTAAGGCGGTAGGTCTGAAGTGATCTGGCTCCCTGGGATGTGATGTTTTGGGAACTGGAACCACACAGGCGGTCTTCCACAGGACGGGGACCTGCACCAGCTAAAGGCATAGGTTGAACATGTACGTGACCACATTTTAAGGAATTCTTAGATCCTAATACACTTGTTTTTCCTTTATTCAAAACTTATTTGTTTCTTGTCATCCGAGTGCTGCTAAACCACCATTAAAAAACCTGTTGAATTCAATATTTGTGTCTGCAGAAGTATACATTGTGGAATCATCTGCATACATTGTGATGGTGCCAGAATTTACAATTAAAGGTAAGTCATTGATAAAAATGGAAAATAACAATGGTCTCAAGGCATTTCCTTGTGGCACCCCACAATTTACTGCTGCTTTGTCCAGAATAACTTCCATTAAAATATACTGTATTTTTTCTTTTCTTTAAAGAGCTATTTATCCATGTAACTGCAGTTGATTCAAAACCATTGCACTGTAGTTTTTCCAGTAGCACAGTGTGACCCAAAGCAACAGTTTAAACTAACAGGACAGCTCTAAATACTATTTCTTTTACTACCATGGATCTATTTCCATCATCCAATCATCAGTCATTTGTGCAAGTATCTGTGGAGTGCCCTTTTCTGTATGCATGTTAATATACTGAATTCAGTGCATTCCTACAAAAATATTCTTTAATCTGTTCATATATTACATGCTCATCCTTCTAAGTGGATGAAAGCCATGCCTGTGAAAGTCTACCCACAGTATAACAAAGCAACAGGGTCCTCTTTTTTCAGGAGTAAATGGTTCACATTTTCCTTGAATTGGTCACAAATTTTTATTTTCCTGAATAAAATTGTTTTTCTGGGTTGATGGTAGAAGTCTAAAGTTTTCTCAGTCTGTTTTTCTAAGATTAAAGAGAAAACTTGATTGAAATAAAAATAAAGATTTAGATTAGACATGTAAATATTCCTCATTAGCTTTTATCGGTGCTTTGCTTATAAGAACGAGAGTCCTGTTGTTTTCTCTTTCCCTCTTCTTCTACATCTAAACTAATTTAAAAGCTGCTGTGTTGGTGTCATTGCAAAAAAGATGTGAACTCTAAAGAGGCCCATAACAAAGAGCAAATGCAGGAAAACATATTAGTTGTGGCTGCACAACATCTGGATGTGAGCATTTATTGAGTGTAACCAAGCTAAATAACAGAAGGGTATGCTTTTATTGCTCTAGATTCTTTTGTTTGATGTAAAACTGGGGCAGTATTTGAATTGATGTGTGAAAAATTTTGTTTCACTCATTTAAAATTTTCACACTTATTACAAACCAGGTGGTTAACCATCTTAAATGTAACATTAGGTTCCAAAGATGAGCTGTTATGTTCATAAAAGTTGACTTATTTAGTTATGTAAAACAAAAAAGTGGAAAGGTCAAAAACTAACGACTGGAATCTGTAGCAGTACTTTTTTTTTTCGCTATCTCCACATTTTTCCAGCCTTCATACTGCAGTATGTTTAACAAGTGCTACAAGTAAGAGGCAACTGCAGTGAGAGCAGTGTGACAAATAGCAGCAGATCATGCAGAAAATGTGCAATGCTAAACATCAGTTACTGCACATGGGAGAAATGGTGTGTTTGTGCAGTGTTTGCTGTCCAAGGAGTTCTGGAGGGGAAGTTAAAAAAAAGAGAGGAAAAAACAGAGTTGCTCTCACAGCTGGGGACTTGCAATTGAATACATGGCTTCGCTTTTTTACAGTTAAAAAAAATTATGTTGAGGAGGGCAGAAAATCTTGCTGGGGTTTTGAGTTTCTTTTGATGTGCCTTGACGACGATTATGAAATCCAATAAAAACTAATTAGGAAATTAGGTGGCGGATCAATAAAGTTTGCTCCAGTGGAGCATGCTGTTTGTGTGTGTGTGTGTGTGTGTGTGTGTGTGCATGTATGTGTGTGTGTGTGTGTGTGTGTGTGTGTATGGTGGTCAGTTTCTTGTTGAGCCCCTTGTGCCCAGGGAGTGTGTTGCAGTTCTGACCCAGCCAAAGCAATTGTTACTGATATTCTCAGTGGATTCAACCTGCTCCATGCTCCTATGGCTCTAATTTATATTTTGTTGACTGCCGATTTCTCCGTTCATGTGTAATCTGATTCTGCGAGTTCTCATTTTTGGTAATTTCATTCTTCTAATGTTACACCTAATGTACCCTGCAACCTCTTTATTGCACTTTATTGCTCCAGCTTTGCATTACTTGCTTAAATTATTTCATTAGCGTTGATTTGACCACCCAAAAAAAAAAAAAAAAAAAAAAACAAGTGACGTAGTGGCGTTGCATGGGCAGGAGTATGATGCAGGGCTGAATGGTGTTTTTGCTTGTTTGTTTGAATTGGTGGCTGGATGCTTTTAGAGTTTGTAGAACAAAAACATCTGTTTTATGCATCAATTTTAGCACTTTTTAGTTTCACATTTATAAAACTGATATTCTTTTATGATAGTTTTTTCTTTTATGATAGTATATCAAAACAGTCCCTGACTTTAAAACATTTGTTATCCAACTATGTGAATATAAGATTAACTTTTACTACTCTGGACATAAATTCTGACTTTGTCTTAGGAATGAAGTTCAGACAAATGGTACTGTTAGGATTTAGTTTATGGGTTAATGAGCTTGATCTGAGTGCCAGCTGTTGAACCGGAGGACAGAAACAAGTGGCCATGCAGTCCATGCCAAGACGATTGCTTGGTGAGACAGTTCCAGCTCCTCCCCTCTTCTCCCTTTGACACCCCGGTCTTCTTCTTGGCCCTTTTTGCCGCCCACCCTTCAGTATGGAAGGGCCTTATTTAGCGGCCGGACTCGTCTGTGTCCGTGGTCGGCGATTTGTCCTTGTCTAATTACAGCTGTTGGCTGCTACCCGTGTGCACATGACTAATGGAGCGGCCGGGATTGTTGGGGGGAGGGCGGTGCGGGGTTAGGGTAGGGTGGGGGCAGAAGGGGAAGAGGAAGCAGTGGACGAGCAGATCGGCTGCTGGTGATTTGTGGACCAGGCACTCTGTCATTGCCCTGGACCCATTTGTCTTCAAGAGCAGTTGCGAAGAAGAGGGGTGGAGATGGAGAGGATGGTGGTAGTGGAGGTGGGGGCTCCAGGGCAGAAAATGGTTTACAATGACTCCAGTTTTCCAGCACTTTCATCCTTGGTCGTAGCAGTGGTTTGCCAGAGATGGAATGGAATGGGCGGCTGAGGTAATGTAGGATATGAAAGAAACCTTGACAGCTCACCGCTGCTATTTCTTTTTGGAGGGTTGGCTTGATGACCACCCTCCCTTTCCCCCCACTCCACCCCGAGAACCAGCCTTATCTGTTTTCTTCCTGTCATGTGGTGAGCCTCTGTAAATTCAATGCTCTGCTGTCTGAAGCCAAACTTTTAGACCTATATGATCTCAGACATGTCTGACTTTGCATATATATAATCCACAGTTTTGGCTTCTCCTCTTATGTTTTCTGTCTTTTGTAACCACGCAGAACACTCATCTGTCAAGATGAAAGTTGTTATTGACGGCCATCTAAATCCTTTGGTGTGTCAATATTTTCCTTTGTTATGTGCCTTCCCTCTCTTTTGCTACTATTTCCCTTCATCTGTGCACAGGTTGCTGAAGACACCTGCACCTCTGCTCCACCTGGGGTCCTTATTAGGCCCAAGCTCATATTCCTTCTGCCGCTCAAACAAGAGAGAGCAGCAGAAGGGCAGGAACTGCTAACTCTGTATTGATTTTACACAGTTTTTTACCTGCTCCCTTTGCTCTCTCTCCAGATCTTTTAAAGTAAATAAACACTAAATTTGTCATGTTTTTCCAGGGAGAGGAGGGGGTCGATAGAAGCCATAGAAAGGATAGACCCGGACCTTGCGCTGGGTCAGCCATGATTCATCTTGCCATCTCATGGATGGAGGGACTCGGGTAGGATTGTTGAAGGGCGCCCGTGGAGCTTCTCCATGACCTCCGTTGCTCCTGTTCCTCCCTTAACGCTCCTGGGCAGCTCTGGTCCTAAATCACTGGCTGTCAGCATGTTGGCAGAACAATGGTACAGGGTCTTCTGTTCCATCTCAGGCTCCAGCCGACTGGACATGGTTTCCTCTATCGTTAGTGTAAGCTTGTACCCTCTGTGGTCCTTCCTGCCCTCTGAAACCCACTGGGCCTGACGAGGCGAGGGACACGGCTTAGCAGAACCATCTGATGAGTAGCAGTGTACTTAAGGTATGGAGGAATGGAAGAAGTAATGTTTATTTTATATTACATATACATTTTCTATTGGCTTTAACATAAATAACTTTTGGTCTTGAGAATTTATGAAACTTGTGATAGTGATGGTTCAGCAGGCCGGCCGAATGGACAGTTTTCTGGGCCATTTTTTAGGAACCAACGAAGTAGCCTGAGCTTGGGTAGGTACTTGAAATGGCCCGGTAGAGCTGTTGAGTGGAACATTTGGTTAACTCATGCTATGAAATGATATCGGTAGACATAGCCAAAGAACTGATGTTTGTAAAATTGGACGAAATGCTGGTGAAGAGGAATGGAAGGAAAATAAAACAAACAGTGTTCATGTTGCTTAAGATTGTCATTACTAATCTCCCAGCACCAGAAAAAGCAGCGGAACCCCCCCCCCCCCCCCACACACACACAATGACATAATTCATGGGGCTTTGTTCTACATGTATATATGTAACAGTCCTGATTTAGCATGAAAGACGTCCAGAAAGTTGGTTCTCCACTGTTTATTTTCCTGCAGAAGACATAAAATTCTCACAAAACATGTCTTCTGGCAGGAACAGCATTTGTAGCGCCTACAATGCACAGTAAATGTCACAAAGAGAACAAAACAAAATGGCTCTGAACACGTTTCAAGCTGTCACACAAATCAACCACTAGGGGCTTGTTAAAATGGCTGCAGCAGAAAGAAACAACTATAAAACAAAATTTAACACTAATTAAACTCCGATCGAATGAAAAGAAACAGTTTTAAACGAAATACTAATTTATATAAAACAAAGTTTACAATTTAAATAGTGATATTTCTATCAAAATGCTGGAGCATTTCTGCACTGGACTTACCCTCACAATGCGAGACTGCTTTGTGAGGAATGGGAAGCAACGGTAGTTGAAAAGAACAGAAGCCTGCACTTCCGTTTTTCAAAGTAAAATGCAACAAAAATGATAAAATTCACACTTTTAAACAATATTTATACAAAACGAATACATAATTATCAATTACATTTTAAACTCCGTTACATATACATGCATCTTTGCTATTATTTTCCTTCAAATTATTCTCTTGAGTGTTAGTGCTGCTGTAACAAGTGAATTTCCCCACTGTGGGATCGATAAAGCCCATTCTATTCTATTCTATTCTATTCTATTCTATTCTATTCTTACATAAGCCTAAAAATCTACGCAGACAGTAGCTGAAGCAAAACAATTTATCTCTGCAGGTCAGTCTAGTCACGCTCCATTGGAGCCTCAACAGGCCCTAACAGTCTTATGTCTTGCCAATCACAGTGCTCTATTGGTTTGAAGGGCAGGATGATGCAGGTCGGCCTAGCCACGATCTATTGGAACCTCAAGCCCTTATTAGAAGACACACCATGCTGGCAAATCAGTGTAATTCTGCCACCACGGCGTGTCTTATGAATGCGTCATGGAGGCATGGCGTTGCAAGAATTTTGAGGCATTCATGCTGCCATGCTTGGTAGTAAAATTGCATCAATGGCGGTCTTGTGAGTGCAGTTTATGCATTGACACAACAGAGGGAGGTGTCATGATCACGTGGGAAGTTACTGCTGAGTTCAGGCCGACTATACAGTAATATTAAAAATGAAAGAAAAATGGGCAATAAGTTTTAATTTTGTAGACAGAACCAGCAGAGATGATAAACGAGAGTGATGCAGAGCTCCAGAGTTACTCTCCATTACAGCAGGAGGTCAGATCACCAGAGACTGCACAGGGAGTGTGGAAGACAGACACCTTTAAGAGCGGTTTGTCAAAAAACTTAATGAATGCTGCTTTGAACGCAATAAAAAGTAAGTTATATTCAAGATAAACTGAAGTCCATGGCAGCACAGAGACCACTCCCATACCTCCTTTATACCACCACTGTGTAATGTTTTATAAAAAGGACACAATTGCACCGCATTACACGGTCTGACTGCTTATAAACAACCTAAGGCTTTCTGATGGCTCTCACAACGTTGCAACAGTAGGCCTGAAAAGTCCTTTATTTAGAGAAAGGATTTGCATCTTCTTCGACAGTGTATGGCGGACTGCCCCGTTGACTGGCATCCATAGCGGTGACCATGTCACATTGTTCATGCAGAGACAGTTTGAAAAACAACCGTAGATCCTGCCCCATGACTGAGATATCCCTTTGGGTGATGGTCAAACTGTACATTCACATAAATGGGATGGTTTGCCAGACTAGTCTTATAGAACATCGTAAAAAATACCAGTTTCTTCTGGTCATTGAATGCCACATTTTGAACCAGTTCCCAGTACTCCTCTAGTGGAAACATGGCAAAGGAATGTAGGATTACAATAGGGGTGTTAAACTATGTCCAATAAGATGTGATGATTCTATATAATTATAGAATATCAACCTGATTGATCTTTGAATGTTTAACCAGAAGAATTTAGGATTCTTTGCTTATTCAGTGACCATAAACACACTGTATTAATTCAGACAGAGTCAAATATATAATTAAAAATAAACTTTATTTTTTAGACTAATTATAATAGTTATGAATAACCTTTATACGATGGAATGATGATGTGGTGATGGTGTGAAGTAGTGATGTGTGAGGTGGAATGTGATGTTTATCAAAACCCTTGTATCTGGAAGAAACTGTGAGTTCTGAGTGTAAAAGAATTTGGTCTGCTATAAACTAGAGGATTGATCATTTATAGAACGGCATCAGACGCAATCTTGTTGTGTCTACGTAGCCCTGATCGGAGACCCCCGTTCAGATCTGGAATGTCAGGAAGTCTTGGTGGACCTCAAGGCACCGAGGTTCGCAGAATAACCGCAGCACGACCAATTCCAGTCTAGAGATGTTTCCAGGTCACAACAAACAGGTGGACTCGTTTTGCATCTCAAACGGTAGGACTCAGGGAGTCGTAGGCTGTGTCAGCTTTGCAGCGTGCAAACAGGTTTTGACAGCTTGTCAAAAAGATGTTTCAAAAGAGTTTCCTCCAGATTGGCCACTCCGAAGTTCTGCTCACAACAACTTACTCAACTCCACTCAACGAACTGACTAACTCGGGAAGTGATCTACGTTTTATTAATTCCTATGTTATGATTTTCTGGCAAATCACAATGTGCCATGTTAAGGAGGTTTTACCAAACAAACCTCAGAAATACTCCTTCTTCAGAAACAGATGCTCTGATTTGTGGATAAGAAAATCTCTGTGTGTCATGAGATTACTTTAACCTTGTGTAGCGTGATGAATTGTCCATCTTTGACCTAAAAGGTCCTGCCCTATTTGCTCTGCCTAAGCAAAACCATAAGTTTCTGACACAAACCTAATCTACAGGATATGGGCCAAGGTCACTCATGCTTGGTGCTCTTATCTAAACTGTTGCTTCTCCGGACAGCACAGGAAAGAAGAAAGAAGACAGAACTCTTTCTCTATTAAATAACTTTGTTAGTCCAAATAATGATGTGAAGCTCAATGTCAATCAATCTGTGAAATGAGAATATTAATTACTTGATATTATAATCCTATGATAATATATAATAAGTAACATAACTTTAAATATTTATACTAGACTGATCACGCGTAATGCTAAAGTCACATGACACATTTCCTTTTTCTGAAATGTGACCTTCCAGATCTGATGCGAGGCGTGGTTTTGTTGGTGCTTGCAGAATCCCCTTTTGTTGTCAAATTCTGATTCGACAGTAAATCAAAACATCCAAATTATAAAACTATGCCCCACGTCATCTTAACTTCAGTTCCAAGCATTCTAGAGAAGTTATCGGAGTGGCCAATCCATAACTTTCCTCTTACAGCCGAAAGAACCTAACGACAAGCTGGATTAAATATGTTGCATGTTCCACCTGCTGCAACGGTTCCTTCAGAATAAAAGTTGAACCATCACGACCCCTTCAGGGTCTTGCTGATGCCAATAAACTGTCGTGACCTGGGAGTAACTCAAGACTGGAAGGGTCGGCAACCGCTGCATATCTACAGGCGTCGGTTCCAAGAGGGTCCCAGCTGGACCCCCGACATTCCGGATCTAAACGGGGACTTCCGTTGGGGTACGTAGACCAACAGATGGCGTCTCAATGTGTGTTATAATCTCCAAACCAAAGCTTAGAGCGAAACACCCTTTCACTCCCACTCAGAACTAATAGTCTCTCCGGATTTGTTGGTTCTGAACATATTTCACACACACACACCATCCTCAATCTTACTCCACCTTAGTTACATCATACACATAGTGTTTAAAGTTAGTCTTGTTTAAATTGTTTAGAAATAAATCTTCTTAAACTTTAAAATTTGACTCCCTCTCTCTTGTCTCTGGGTTAATACAAAGTGTTGTCTAATCCCTGCAATAAAAATTTTCGATCTTCTGGTTAAAGTGATATTCAAAGATCCACCAAATTGATTTCATATTTCCTATTGAATCTCACATTTTATGGGTCATTACTTAAGATGTAAGCAACGAATCGTTACACTTGTCATATGGTCCTGTGTATGAGTGTGTGAGCTTGTCAAGTCACGTACACTGATTGTCAGACAAATGGATAGTGCAAGGACACATTCATTTCAGCCTTATTAATTTAGGCACAGATTAATCAAAACATTTCATTTAACACCTTGTCCATTCATTATTAGATTATTTAAGTATTTCATCATTCTTTTAACATTTCATTATTTATAACATTTCATTATTATAAAAGTTCATTCTTTATTCTGTGAAGAAAAGGCTAGATAAGCAGCAGAGAAGAACCTTGGGAAGGAAACATGTTGACAATGTTGTTATCCCGGGATGTCAACAAGCACTACATAATCTTTCTTGCAACTACAGTGTAGAAGTCACTTTAATTGTGCATGACTTGAGACTGACATTAACAGGAAAAATAAATGTAAAATGGGATTTTGATGACATTGAATACAAATTGTGTAAAATTATGTAATCTGTAATTTTTTTATTAGGTAAATCATGTTATCTAACAATGTGGACAGCTTCACATTTGGTGTTTAGCTGATTTCTGTTTCCTATTTAGACCTATCCTTTTCAGCTTTTAACAAAGTTTGTGAGAAAATGTAATGAAATGACTACAAATTAGTCGCTGTTGTGGTAGCTTTTAACAGAATTTGTTGGTTTAAAAAATCTTTTTTTCAGTGACTAAAATGTATTGGTTGTTGTTGAACAGTTGGCCTGATTTTCAATTCTAGTTATAATACAGTCAAAAGTAAAAAACAAAACAAAACAATCATACTAATCAGAATCAATAAACAGTCTTTCGTAGCAGTTCTAAAAGACACCACTGACTTCCTGTCTGAGCCGCTGTTTTTTAACCTTCCCCACTGGTTTCAGTTATTTACTCTGGTTTTCTTCTATGTCCTTTGCCTTTCACTATTAAAAGTCAAGAGTCTGAGGTCAATCTATCAAATCTCTAACTGAGGGGCGATCAATATGTCAGCAGCCCAGCACTCCCTCAGCTGTTATGATGATGTCCGTGGTCCTGCGCCTGCCTCGGCTGCTGTTACTGCCGCTACAGAGCGCTGAACAGGGGATCGAACTCGGCCTGTCAGTGGGCCTGACGGCGAGCATGAATCATTATTACCGGAGCTGCTGTTTGCTCCCTGGTGTTGGGCAGAAGTGCAAACTTTGATGCACTGTTAACAGTCTGACACCACACACACACACACACACACACACACACACACACACACACACACACACACACACACACACACACACACACACACACACACACACACACACACACACACACATGCACGCACGCATGCACACGCACGCGCACACACTGAATTGACACATGAGCACAAGCAGAGACACATGCACATGTAACTGTGTTGTTTTTAAGCCATTTAAATGATATTTATTATCTTCTTTTGAAGTTTTAATATAAATTAAAAAGCCAAATAGAAAACAGGCTTACAATCCTCCTGACACCCCAGACCTAACTGTGCACAGTTTATTGCTCAATTAAGTGTCAGTTAGAATTTGACCCATTAGCTGCTGGAACCCGATCCAGCTTGCCCACAACCTCTGAACTTGTTAGCTCAGTTGAGCAAGCCTAGAAGGGTTCCAGTTACCCTCTAATCTCATTGAAAGGCTTTAGCCATGGCTAGCGGATGCCTACATGTCCAACAAACAGCTCTCGCACTAATAGCACTGTGCTTTGTGTTTATGGTTTGTGTTTATGTGTGTTTGTGTGCATGCATGAAACAATACAGATCTGGCTTCTGAATCCCATTCATGTGGCTAGGGAATGGGATATAAAAAAAAACTGTATAATTGTGTGTGTATGTACCAGCAGTGTGTTTGTATGCAGAAATAATATCCTATTTTACAGGATGCAATTCCCCTTAATAAGCCCATCCTAATGTGATTTGGAGTCTATGGAGTGTTTGTGAGCAGGGTTGGGCTGGTGTGTGTTTCTGCTGACTGCTCCTGTTTTGTGTTTATATGGATGAGTGGCTCTCTGGGAGAACATTATGCATTGTTTTTAGCATTTAAAGATTATGTGCATGGTGGAAGCAGAAGCATTAAGCAAACAAGGAAATATGTCTTTGATTAAAATATCTTTTATCTTTTTATTGATTAAAAGGCTTAGTTGGCTAATAGAAAGTCTATCCTTCTCCCCTCAGGGCTTTGCCCCCCTTTACCTTCTTGTACTCATTGTTTCCTGTTCCTTATCAGTCGGTATAGATAAAAGAAAATGTGATTCTTAAAAACCATAACATCTGGTTGAGTATCATTGTTTTCTTTACCATTTTCCTATATTTTTAAAAGAAAAATGTCCTTTTGTAGTTTTTGTAGATGAGATCTCTGTTTACATAGCACAGGGGTCGGCAACCTGTTCCCATCAAAGAGCCATTATTACCTGTTTCCCACAGTAAAGAAAACACTGGGAGCCACAGCAGCCGCGGCGTTGTGGGCGGGGCCTACCCTCAGACAGCAGAGAGCGGCTTTAACTAATCACAACAGGTGACAGAAGCCAGGACCGGTCGCTCGTGTACGTCAAAGCTGTCTTTCATAAGACGATAATCAATAAAACGATTTATATAAAATGGATCCAGAAGTTGTAGCCCGTCTCTGCCTACAATATTTTGATATTTTTCACCCTGTTGGTGGTTTTACTGAGCAGGTGTCATTTTTGTCATACGTTTCTTTTTAAAACATGTTTAGACTGTTTAGAATACAAATCCAGACTCTGTCACGTTTGATTGTTGTAATTAAACTTTGTAGGTGGGGAAGGTCAAAAAAGGATCCGATCAATTTGTTTTTCCCTCATTTACAGTGACGGAGATAACGGTGCAGTGCGCCTGGCTCTGGTGTTAATCAAGTTAAGTTATATCTCTTTGCAACTATTTTCACAAGAAAACAGAACAGTTAAAAGCAGGGCTTGTGTTGACCGGATAGTTCCCGTATTTGGCCGTTTATTTTGACGGAGAAAGAATAGAAAGAATTACCCCGACGCATGCAGACGAACTGACATTTTAATCGTTTCGCACATCGCAGATGTAGCTAAATCACTCAAGAAAAGATTCCCATCTGAACATCTGAGCTGGACACTGCTCAGCGCAGCTCACTGTCAGCGCGTACGTACGGTGCACAGCGAGCTGAAGATGTGGAGAGGGGCTTGGAGCGCGTCGCAGAACCAGAGCGCATGCAGGAAGATTCCTCCGACTGAAGCGAGACTTGTCACTTAGAAAATGTTCCCTGATCATGAAACTTTGGCTGAATAGTGCGTGTTCCTGTCTCCAATGTAGCGACACATCCAGGAGCCTGTCTGAGGAGAATCTCAGAATCTCACATCCTCTTCAGCTCAGAAAGCGCCTATGATTACGCACAAGCGTGACCCGTCAACCGGGTCTCACAGTAAGACCGGGTTGGAACTGTTCAGGTTTACGCAGACAATCTTTACAATTAGAATCGGCATACAGATGTAAAATTAATGCAGTAAAATATGAAGCATTTTATTTAAATATCCATTCGTAATTTTACAAGCACAGAGAGCCGCATCAGATGGATGGAAGAGCCGCATGCGGCTCCAGAGCTGTGGGTTGCCGACCCCCGACATAGCAGAATGATTAGTCGACACACACAGCTCAGTTTAAGCCATACTGTGCAACTTAATCATTTTTAAAAATAAATTTCTTGAGCCAGTATGTACTAAAATGTTTATAGGGTTAATGAACTGTCACTCAGACCCCACCACTCTGTAGCCAGAATATCACACTTGCAACTTCAGAGTAGCGAGTTGCCACCTGTTGGACTTCAAAAAGTGGAGCTGTCATACCTGGCACTGCAGTCTGCTTCTGTTACACCCCTGTAAAAGGGGAATAGAGAAAGAACCACGCAGACATGGTGTGAGTTCAGCCGTTTCCACTGTATTAATGAATGAGTGGAAGCTCTACGTTTTTCCTCGTGCCAACTCGGACCTGACTAGTCAATGCCAAACCAGCTAAAAACGTTTAATAACAAACTCTAGAATAGCAATTGGTCTCCAAAAATAGATAAAACTGTAAACATAAAAGGTAATACTTAGGCAAATACATCAGAAGCACTTTTTAGAAGCAAATTTTGTGTCGTCTTGACAAGGCAGGAATAATCGATCACAGATCACTCGATCTTAAACTGCAGTGCATTTTAACTCTCACTCATGAGCAAAATAGCATTTTAGATAAACATGTCTTCTACATTACGAAATATTTCAACAAATCACTCATTTCAATAAAGTATGTTTTTAACCAGCTTAACCATGAAATAAATCAAATATTTTTAACTTATTCAGTCTACAACCTCCACACACTCCCCCTCAATACAAATGTCGTCCTCGACATTCACTAATTCAGGTAAGTATACAGGAAACAGTCCATTAAATTACAATCTATCTAGTCCATATACATCCACATGGCCTATTCAAACACCATCAGTATGGCAATATGATGCATGTGCAGGATCCCAACTGGATTTGCAGTTCAAAGGTTTGAATATGTGTGTGTTCAGGAGAACAGTCCATTTATATGGGCACATTTAATGTAGAAAACAGTCCATCTGTGTGTGTGTGTGTGTGTGTGTGTGTGTGTGTGCCAGTTCAAATGAAGGCCGCTGATCATCTGTAAAGGAACACCGGGTGGTAGGTGCGGTTTTGTACTGGACTTGGCCACCAGGATCTTGGCTGAAGGTGTCCATACATGTTCACAGGGTCCTGTCTGCATGTGGGACTGGTTCGGAGTCCCAAACTGTGACAAACTGAATAACCAAGTTCATCATAGGTGAATTGCTTTGGTGGGTGCCGCTCCCTTTGAGGCCTGTCTTGCACTTGGTTGTTGCAATTGCGATTCTCACCTGAAGGGGGTGACATGGGTGACAGTGCAGGGCTGTCCGTCCAGTTCTTCAGATGCTCCATCTCTGACTTGCACATCAGTAAGTACTTGCTCCTCCTCTAGTTGTGACACTCTCCCTTGTTCCTCCTCTTGTCTATCATGTCCTGCAGTGGGTTCAGGGTCTGCTGACTGATCAGTGTGCTCATTTTCAACAGGGGAATGTGCATGCTGGGATGATTCAGGACATGGGTGGAAGAACCATTCATCTTCTGAGTCCTCATCACGCATCATTTTGTTGACTGGTAAGTTCACTGTTGTTTGTCTGTCTTGAGCCTTTTCTCTGTGATCTGGGAACTTTTAGGGTAACCTCTAGAGGTAGGTGATCACAGGGGAGTAAGCGGTTGCAGTGTAGTATCCTACTATCTCTCCCTTTTCCTTGTTTCGGAACCACCTCGTAGATCGGAGCATCCTTATTTACTCGGCGCACAACTTTGTGGATCATGTCCTCCCAGTGACTGCGGAGCTTACCGATTCCTCCTATTGGAATCAAATTTCTGACCAGAACACGGTCGCCAGGCTCCAGCTCTGAACTCCTTACTTTGCTGTCATGGTTCTTTTTGCCTCTTTCTGCTGATTTCCTAGCATTTTTTCTTGTTATTTCATAAGCTTGTTGCATCCCTTCTTGTCATCTGTACATGTACTCCCTTTGATCTGGTGTCCCTGTTACTGGTGTCAAGCGGAACAGTATATCAACGGACAGTCTCGGGGTCCTCCCAAAGAGTAGATAAAAGGGAGGAAAGCCAGTGACATCACATTTTGTGCAACTGTATGCAAAAACCAATCGGTTTAATGAGTCTTTCCAGTTGGATTTCTCCTTTTCTGTAAGGGTCCTCAGCATCTGTATGAGAGTGTGGTTAAAACTTTCAACCTGGCCATTACCTTCAGGATGGTATGGCGTTGTCCTTGAGCCCAACACCCCAGATGTTTTTTTCAGTTGTGACATCAGCTGATTTTGGAATTCACCGCCCTGATCATGGTGAACGCGTTGAGGGAATCCAAATCTTAATGCATAATTGTTGAAAAGTTTATCAGCCACAGTCTTTGCCGACTTGGATATTGTTGCATAAGCTTGGGCGAATCTGGAAAAATGATCGATCACAACCAATATATATATACTCATACCCGCCAGCAGACTTATCAACATGCAGAAAATCAATAGAAACTAATTCAAAGGGCTGAGTTGTGACAATATTGGTTAGCGGTGCCCGGGTCTCTCAGCTTGGCTTCTTTTGTTTCAAACATGAGCAGGTGTGAGTCACATAGTGCTCCATGTCATGCTGCATATAAGGTCAAAAGAAACGTTCTCTCACCAGTGAAGCAGTCCGATCAAGGCCTTGGTGTCCCATGTTATCATGCAGCTCCTTCAGGAAGATTACTCTGAACTTTTCAGGCAGGATGAGTTGTGTGTGTTTGGTTGTCTTTCGACGCAGGATGCCATTATTATCCAAGGTGAGTTTCTCCCATTCACATAACAGTCTTTTACTCTGTGTACTGAATGATTTCAGCTGATTCTTGTCAGGTTTCTGGTTTAGTTGACGACACTCAATGACTGGTTTGATATTTTTATCTTCCTTCTGGGCTTGGCAAATCACTTCCAGCGAGAGAGGCTTTTGGTCTGAACTGGTAATTTCATTGCACTGAACAGACAGGGACATGGACCACACTGCATGCGACTTTGGGTCCTCAATAGATTGTACAACTGCTTGGATGGAGCGAGACGACATTTCCTCAGTGCAGTGCTTCATTAGGGTGTCAATGTCCACTGGCAGCCTTGAGAGACAGTCTGCATCAATGCGCTCCTTTCCTGGTCGATATCAAATGGTGAGGTGAAAGTCTGCACACTCAGCAACCCACCGGCACCCAGTTGCGTTTAGTTTTGCCGTGGAAAAAACATAAGTGAGAGGATTGTTGTCTGTATAAACTGTGCATGACGAGCCAATCAGGTAGTCCCTAAATTTTTCACAGACAGACCACTTTAGAGCAAGGAACTCTAATTTTCCAGAATGGAAATGGTAGTTCTTTTCGGACTCAGTGAGAGTTCTGGAGGCATATGCAATTACACACATTTTTCCTTCTTGTTCCTGGTATAACACTGCCCCCAGGCCAAGGTTGGAAGCATCCGTGTGTAGGACAAAGGGCTTGTTAAAATCAGGAAAGGCGAGGATTGGTGGCTCCACCAGGTGGTCCAAAAGTTTCTCAAGCAGACGCTGGTGTTTCTCCATCCAGACAATCGGAAGGTTGGAAGGGGTCCCAGTTTGTTTTCTGTCTGTCTCTTTCTTTTAACTTGCTTGTCACTTTGTTTTGAATCCACAGGAGCCTTCATGAGGTCATAAAGAGGGGCAGCAATCCGAGAAAAATCTCTGATGTACTGGCGATAATAACTCAGAAGACCCATAATGGCTCTCAGTTCTCCCACAGTGGCTGGTCGCTTATCTTTTAGGGCCCTGACGGTGATGGTATCAGCTGGGTCAATTTTACTGCCTGCTGATGAAATGACCCTCCCAAGATAGCGAACCTCTCGTCGAAACATTTCACATTTAGCTGGTTTTAACTTTATGCCATGCACTCTCAATCGTTTTAGCACAGTCCTGACATGTTCAATGTGGCTTTCAAATGACTTACTGAACACGAGGATGTCATCAAGGTATGGAATGCAAATTTCATCCCTGAGCCCCTCTAGGCATTCCTCCATGCACCGCTGGAAGGCTGCTGGTGCGTTCATTAAACCAATGGTATCCGAATCCATTCGTACAACCCCCAGGGGGTGACGAAAGCAATTAGGGGCTGACTCTGTTCTGCCATGAACCCTTGATGGTAAGCTTTACCTTGATCTAATAATGAAAACCATGAGTTGCCTCCTAGAACATCTATGATGTCTTGTACCCGGGGGATGGGCTGGAGGTCTGGTATTGTTTAGCAGTTTAACTCACGGTAATCAATGCAAAGGCGTAAGCTCCCATCCTTCTTTCGGAAGCACACAACTGGAGAGGCATAGGGAGATTTGGATTTACGCACCCAACCTTGTGTAATAAGGTCATGGAGATAGCTCTTCATTTCCTGGTACAACGGCTTTCGCTCTGAGAGGTAGGTTTTAGCCACAGGTTCAGTGTCTTTTAGTGAGATGGACAGTCGCAGGTTCTCGATACAGCCAATGCCATCATCGGAACGTGAAAAGGAGCCTGACTCCTCCCTCAACATCTGTTCAGCCATCTGTCTTTCCGGGGGACTGAGATGGTCCAAGTCGACTGGGGGAACCCACTCACTTTCAGGAGTTTGATTTTTCCTGATCTGTACAGTGTTTACTGCTACCGAGGGTGTGGAGCAGGGCTGTTTAAAAATGGCTGCTGGGTAAACCGCCTGAACTGGCTGCACTGTCCCAACAACTGTCTTTTTATGGAGCACTATGCCATGATCTGTTGGGTTTTGCACATCAACAGTAATAAATTGCCGCACTTTTACTCAGTTTTATGAGGGTGTCAGTGAACTCTAGACCCTCTGACCAATTTGGATTAACGCTCGGTTCAAAGATCAAAGTTGTCTCTTCCTGGAAAGGTGGCGTCAACACACGACACTCTACTTTTACTGATGTGTGTTTTGGGACATGAACATGCTCTCCAGTTTTTCTGACACTATACTCCAGGGATCGCTGTTCAGCAACAACTCTAGCCACAAAATCTTCAGCATCATCTCTTTCAAAATCAGAAAAAGCTGCCTGGACAGCTCTGATTAACTGGTGTCTATCAGTGCCTTCACTCTGTTTGAACTCCATATCAACTATAAGTCCAATAACATTTGAGCCAATAATGGGGTGGGTAAGACTGTTACCTTTAATAACCATAGTGGGGACAATAACTTCAGTAGTTCGGGTGCCATCCACAGCCAGTTGAAACGTGACCTCCAGCCATCCTAAATAAGGCATGTCCTCACCATTAGCTGCAATGAGATTCAAAGTGTCATTATTTTCAATAATTTCAGAAATGTCTCTCAAACCCAAATGTGGTAAGTGTTCTGCTTTCCACAGTTCACTTACTACAGTCACTTGTGAGTGTCACACCCTGTCCTGTCTCCCCGTTTGGTTCAGCCTTGTGTCTCCGTTAATTGCTCCCACCTGCCTCTCGTTTCCCAATCACCTTAGCTCCCAGCCCTCGTGTATTTAAACCCCTTCTGTTCTGTGTCTTTTGTTGGATCAATGTTTCATTGTCCAGCGTGTCTCCTAATAAATAAGTGTTAAGAATTCCTACCTGTCTGCCTGTCTTCCTCCCCGCATCTGGATCCTCGCCTCACCTCGGCTTCATTCACTGGCACGCGGTGACAGAATGATCCGACCCAATAAAGGATCCAATGGGGAGATTCTCCCCTGGGAGTGCCTGCTGCAGTTTCTCTCCACGGACCATCGACCGGCCTCTCCTCCTCAAGCTTCGCTTTGCCGCAGACGCCGTTACCGACCTTCAGCCTCGGCGATCCTCTCCACCCTCCCGGAGGCCGATGAGATTGGACCGGGAGATGCTTCCGGATCGCTCCAGCTACGTGGGCACCCGCCTGGCTGTGTGCTCCCCCGGAGTTGGCCCACGGCGTGGGGAAAGACGCCGGGCTCCACCGCAGCCCTGTGTCCCGGGACAGAGCTGCGAGCTTGCCGCTGCCCCTGCTTGGCGCAGCAGCTTGGACCCGCCCCCGGTCAGACCAGCAGTCCCGTGTCTGGCCCAATCGGCGCCTCTGTCATCTACAGGGGGAGGAGCAGTCCCCACAGCCCAGCTGACAGAGCTTGTCAGTCTCCAAGCGGAGCTTGGCCGGATCCGCCAGCTCGTCAGCCTCCAGGAGTCCCACCTGGACACTATCCTCCTCAAACCGCCAGGAGAGGGTATCGGACCAGCCGGCAGCTCCCTCATCTCAGAGCCAGAGGAGCGAGCCTGAGGTCCACCCAGCGGAGCTCGCCGGTCTCCAGGCTGAGCTGGCCCAGCTCCATTGGACCCTCAGCCTCCAGGAGCTTCAGCTAGATGGTCTGTCCTCCCTGCTCTCCCAGTTTCCAGCACCACCAGTTCACTCGCAGCCTGTTCCAGCGGTGGTCCCGGAGGTTGCACCGCATCCGGTCCAGCCTGTCCAGGCAGCCCCTCCCGCAGCGGCTCCGCCTTCACTCCAGAAACAGATGGTTCTGGCCCAGAAGCAGATGGTTCCGGTTCCAGCCCAGAAGCAGACAGTTCCGGTTCCGGCCCAGAAGCAGACGGTTCCGGCCCAGAAGCAGACGGTTCTGGCCCAGAAGCAGACAGTTCCGGTTTCGGCCCAGAGGCAGACGGTTCTGGCCCAGAAGCAGACGGTTCCGGCCCAGAAGCAGAAAGTTTTGGCCCAGAAGCAGATGGTTCCGGTTCCGGCCCAGAAGCAGACGGTTCTGGCCCAGAAATAGACGCCCCCGGACCAGAAGTCAATGCCCCCGGACCAGAAGTCGACGGTCCAGAGGTCGACGGTCCAGAAGTCGACATTCTGGAAGTCGACGCCCCCGGAACAGAAGTCGACGCCCCCTGACCCGAAGTTGACGCCTCCGGACCCGGAATCGATGTCCCCGGACCAGAAGTCGATGGAAGCCGACGCCTCTTCCAGCCCTGTGATCGACGCCTCTTCCAGTCCTGTGGTCGATGCCTCCTCGTGTTCTGAAGTCGACGCCTCTTCGTGTTCTGAAGTCGACGCCTCTTCGTGTTCTTAAGTCGACGCCTCTTCGTGTTCTGAAGTTGACCTCTTCGTGTTCTGAAGTCGACGCCGCTTCGTGTTCTGAAGTCGACGCTTCTTCGTGTTCTGAAGTCGACGCTTCTTCGTGTTCTGAAGTCGACGCCTCTTCGTGTTCTGAAGTCGACGCCTCCTCGTGTTCTGAAGTCGACGCCTCTTCGTGTTCTGAAGTCGACGCCTCTTCGTGTTCTGAAGTGGACGCCTCTTCGTGTTCTGAAGTCGACGCCTCTTCGTGTTCTGAAGTCGACGCCTCTTCATGTTCTGAAGTCGACGCCTCTTCGTGTTCTGAAGTTGACCTCTTCGTGTTCTGAAGTCGACGCCGCTTCGTGCTCTGAAGTCGACGCTTCTTCGTGTTCTGAAGTCGACGCTTCTTCGTGTTCTGAAGTCGACGCCTCTTCGTGTTCTGAAGTCGACGCCTCCTCGTGTTCTGAAATCGATGCCTCCTCGTATTCTGAAGTCAACATCTCCTCGTGTTCTGAAGTCGACGTCTCCTCATGTTCTGAAGTCGATGCCTCCTCGTGTTCTGAAGTCGACATCTCCTCATGTTCTGAAGTCGATGCCTCCTCGTGTTCTGAAGTCGACACCTCCTCGTGTTCTGAAGTTGACGCCTCATCCACTCCAGAGGTCGACACCTCATCCACTCCAGAGGTCGACGCTCTCGCCACTCCAGAGGTCGACGCTCTCGCCAGTCCAGAAGTCGACGCTCTCGCCAGTCCAGAGGTCGACGCCCTTGCCAGTCCAGAGGTCGACGCTCTCGCCAGTCCAGAGGTCGACGCTCTCTCCAGTCCAGAGGTCGACGCTCTCTCCAGTCCAGAGGTTGATGCTCCCTCGTGTCCAGAGGTCGACGCTCCCTCATGTCCAGAGGTCGACGCTCCCTCGAGTCCAGAGGTCGACGCTCCCTCGTGTCCAGAGGCCGACGCTCCCTCGTGTCCAGAGGTCGATGCTCTCTCCAGTCCAGTGGTCGACGCTCTCTCCAGTCCAGAGGTCGACGCTCTCGCCAGTCCAGAGGTCGACGCTCTCGCCAGTCCAGAGGTCGACGCTCTCGCCAGTCCAGAGGTCGATGCTGTCGCCAGTCCAGAGGTCGACGCTCTCTCCAGTCCAGAGCTCGACGCTCTCTCCAGTTCAGAGGTCGACGCTCCCTCGTGTCCAGAGGTCGACGCTCCCTCATGTCCAGAGGTTGACGCTCCCTCGTGTCCAGAGGCCGACGCTCCCCCGTGTCCAGAGGCCGACGCTCCCTCGTGTCCAGAGGCCGACGCTCTCTCCAGTCCAGAGGTCGATGCTCTCTCCAGTCCAGAGGTCGACGCTCTCTCCAGTCCCATGGCCGCCACCTCCAGCCCAGAGGCCGGCGATGCCGGCTCCAGCCCAGAGGCCGACAATGTCGCCTCCAGCCCAGAGGCCGACAACGCCGCCTCCAGCCCAGAGGCCGACAACGCCGCCTCCAGCCCAGAGGCCGACAACGCCGCCTCCAGCCCAGAGGCCGACGACGCCGCCTCCAGCCCAGAGGCCGCCGCCGCCGCCGCCTCCAGTCCAGAAGTCAAGGACGTCCCCTCCGGCCCCCGCCGGTCCTGCCATCACCAAGCGCGGGTCCCCAAGAGCCCGTCGGGGTCTCCTCCTCTGCCGCAGACGCAGGCCCCCAAGAACCCGTCGCCTCCTCCTCTGCCGCAGACACAGGCCTCCAAGAGCCCGTCGCCTCCTCCTCTGCCGCAGACGCAGGCCTCCAAGAGCCCGTCGCCTCCTCCTCTGCCGCAGAAGCAGGCCTCCAAGAGCCCGTCGTCTCCTCCTCCTCTGCCCCAGGCGCAGGCCCCCGGACTCTGCTGGTCCCTGCCTCCTCTCCGTTGGTCCCTCGGTTCCTCTTGGCCCTCCCTCCGGGTCCCCCTCCTCCCGCCCTGCTCCTTGTTCCTGTGGGCGTCTGGGATCCACCCTTTGACGGGGGATACTGTCACACCCTGTCCTGTCTCCCTGTTTGGTTCAGCCTTGTGTCTCCATTAATTGCTCCCACCTGCCTCTCGTTTCCCAATCACCTTAGCTCCTGGCCCTCGTGTATTTAAACCCCTTCTGTTCTGTGTCTTGTGTCGGATCATTGTTTCATTGTCCAGTGTGTCTCCTAATAAATAAGTGTTAAGAATTCCTACCTGTCTGCCTGTCTTCCTCCCCGCGTCTGGATCCTCGCCTCACCTCGACTTCATTCACCGGCATGCGGTGACAGTGAGCCAGAGTCCCACAGTGCTGTAATTTTCTGACCTTTAATATGGCAGTCAATCAGATATTTTTTCCAAATAGGGGTGCAAATTTAGCTGACTTCTCTCGTCGTGGTGTGGTTCGGACTGTGCTGCATGAAGCTGTTAAACAGTTACTCCTATGAACAGCCCAGTTCTTATACTGACAAGCCTCAGAACAGTACAACACACTTTTGCATGATGAACATTGTTTCAGCCTCACCTCCATTCCACCTACTCCACAGTGTGCACAGTGTTGGGGCGCTGATGATGAAGTGTTCACTCCCTGCCCCGCTGGGGTAACCCTTGCTCTTTTAAAGGACTCTCTCTGAATTGGCTTGATCTCCTCATTCTGCAGCCAGCTGAGTAGTGTTCGCTGCTGCCACACCGGAAACAGTGAATGCAGTTTTCCATGTTGTTCTGCTGGCAGGTGTAGCATCTCCTCCTGGGCCGTGGTGGAGCTGTGGAGCAGGAGCGTTGATGTCCATATCTCAGGTTGGGTGGAGGATGGTCAAGCGGTGCTAAAGGGGTTGGTGAATAGTTGGGGTGTGCTGCAGATGAAGGTGGTTGCATGTAGCCGTATTGTGCTGGAGGGGGTTGAGCATAACCACGATGAACTGCAGCTGAGTGAGTCAGTGATGGGGCGGTGTAATTGAGAAGGGTCATGTTGGCTTTCATCTCCTGCAGTTCTGAGAGGATATCCGTTTGATTTTTACTGTGACTTGGCTGGTTTGCTTTCTCCTTCTTCTCAATAAGGGCATGGTCAGACTGAGCAGAGTGGACAGTTGCAGACCTCTGTGAAATGTTCATCTTTTTCTTGTCCTGCCTCTCACTTTCGTAAGCACAAGCAATGTTTAGCTTCTCAAACAGAAGTTCATCAGAAACATCAGCTTGCTCCAATGATGGCTGAAGATCACGCTTTGTGTTGTCATTTTGCAAGCCAGTCATAACTGTATGGAGGAACATATTTTGCACCAGCACTGGATCGAATCTTAAGCCTGACTCTGACTCTTGTGAGGCAAACAGAATCTTCAGTCTGAGGTCCAGCGTGTGGATAAGAAAGCTCTGAGGAGTCTCCCTGATGCCTTGTGCTTCTGATGACAGCTGTTTACATAATTCTGTTGCACTTTTCTCCTGATAGTGACAGCACAGTATTCTTCTCAGGGTGGGCAGCACCAGATCACTTTTACCCTCCAGATAGCTGCGTAACTGCATTCCTGGGACTATGGATCTTATACCAGCGTCAACAACCTCAGTCTCAGGGAAAACTTTAAGGAGACCATGTTCGATTTGCCGTGCCAAGCTGGAGAATGTGAGTCGATCTTTCTGTCCTGGTTCTCCAATTTGTCCTGATATTTTGAATTCTTTGTGCCACAATGCAGGAGTATGACTGAAAGCTGGGCTTGGAACTGCCATCTTAGGGGTGGGTACTGCAGTCTGACATTTGTACTCATTCTCCTCACAAATACCTTTTCTTTGGGATAATAAACATGATGGGGAGACCTGTTTTCGATTGATGCATCACCCTGTGCTTCACTGGATTCCTTTTTCCCTTCATGTTGTGCTGCCTGAAGTTCCTTTACTTGGCCAACTGCTGCCTCAGCCTGAAGCTCTGTTATTTTGTCTTTAAAGCAGAGGAGGTCTGCCACCCCCATGTCCTCTAATTTCTGTAACTTTTCACTCTACAGATGATTACTTATCATTAGGATGAGCGATGCTCTATTTTTCCCTGGCACATGCTCAAATCTTGGTCCAGCAATGGTGAGAAAATCACACAGTTCTTCAAGGCTGTCGACCGGCATCGTGCACAAAAGTTCCAATATTTCCAGCTGCAATACTTCTACTTCACTTGACTCCATCTTGGTTACAGTGACTTAGTGATTTGTTGTAGCAGTGGTTGATATGCCGATATGTGAGGAGTGAGCACCACCTCCCTCCTGCCACGTGGACCTCAAGGTATCCCTACCATCAACCCTGCTCAATGGTCAAATTTCCTCGCGGGGTCACCCATAAAGACAGTGGGAGGGTTAAACTATTACGCTTAGTAAAGTTTCTTATTTTTCTAAAGCCATTTAGATAGATCACTTCAGACAATACTTTTATCTGTTCTGAATGTAATTTGAGTTGATGTCTTGTTTTGAAGAGGTGACTTCATGAAGGTTTCTTGCATAAAATAAAACTAACCATCTGTAGAATTGTTCTTGTTAAAGTTGTCATCACACACTGGTGAAATTACATTCCTGCATGTGACCCATCTCCGTGGGGAGTGGTGAGCTGCAGGAGCGGATGCGCTCGGGAGCTATTTGGCGGTTTAACCCCCAATCCAACCCTTTGCAGAATAATTCTAATCAAATTTGTTGTTGTGAAACTTTCAATCAAAATCCAAAACTTTCATGTATGTATCAGCTTTTGAATGAATATCTCCTATGCTGCACCTTTTAACTTTGTCTTTTTCTCAGATTCTTAAATCTGAAATGATTTTGTGTATTAAATTTGGTCTAAATTTGTTTGTGTATTTTAATTGGGCTGTCACGTTATGCATTTCTTGCTAAGGGAAAGCACATAGAATTGCCTCTGTGTATGAAATGTTTATGTTTATGTTTATTCATTTAGCAGACGCTTTTATCCAAAGCGACTTACAATTTATAACCTATAGGGCATGTTGTGATCTGTGGGGGAAACCAGAGTACCCGGAGGAAACCAACACATGCATGGGGAGAACATGCAGCTCCACGCAGAAAGGCCGCAGCCAAGCCGAGTTTCGAACCTGCAGCCTTCGTGCTGTGAGGCAACAGTGCAAACCACTGTACCACCATGCAGCCCTATGTGCTAAACAAATAAAGCTGCCTTGCCTTATGTAATGAAGATGAGGCAATTGATGTTTCCTGCAAATTTACTGACAAAAAGATCCTTTGGCTTAACCCCTTAGCATTCTTGCATCCCGCCCATGGGACAAAACCCCCATTGCATTCATTAAACCTGGAAATTTAAGGGGTTAAAGTAAAACTTTGTAGGTAGTCCCTGGGCACTTATTCTAGCACTGTTGCACCAGTGTGGTTTGTATATAGAGACAGAATGTTTTGATTAAAATTATAATGCATATTGTTTAGCTCACCACAGCTATAAAGATGCATGCATGGGTTTAACAAAGGTTTGTTAAGGATAAGTGTAAATCTTGATATTGATCCAAGTTTTCAAAGATACCTTCCTGATACCTGGATCTGCATCCAAAGTTTTTTTCAGCTAAGGGAAAGCAAATAATTCTATTTGGACATCTAACTCTTACTGGGTTCTTCACCTAACTCGGTATAGATTCAGACCCTTATCTACAGGGCTTTAGTATGTGACTTGAGTCACTTTAGGGTAATTTTTATGGTGAAAATGCTAAAATGCAATGTTCCGTATTTTCAGTCTGTTGCTCTTCTTCTAGTTATGAGAACACTAATATGTTAGTAATTTACTAGTTACTGGTATTTTCTTTCTGTAATAGCAAATGTACCATGTTAGTGGAAAAGGTTTGCCCCAAATTGTATCTTAACTTTGACCTTCTTGAAGGGTCACATGTGACAGTGGGCTGAAAGGCACACACAAACACTCGGAACATCTGAGCTGCAGTGACTTGAATATCCTCTGGTGGCTTGGACATCAAGGTCAAGCATGGTTTGTACCTCGTTAGTCAGGTCAGGACACAAGCTGGTTAGAGAGGTCGGGTCACATCTCTAGGTCCGAGCGTGTTTATCTGTGTCCCCTTTAAGGCTGTAGTGTCAAGACTTGAGTGGTCAAAGTGAATGTGATTAAGTGTGTGTGCGACTGCCTTGTGTGCTTGATGGGAATGAGACTGAGCCAAGGCTGAATGAGAACAGATGGAGATGTGCTCTTTAATTAACCCTGCAAAATCACAGGGCTGAAAACAGGCCTCGGTCCGTGAATAACATCCAGCACATTCAGTTTGTGTGTGTGTGTGTGTAAGGTACAGTATAAAATGTACATTACTTGTGTGTGTGCACGTGTGTGTGTATCTATGGAGAATGCCGAGGAGTAGCCAGAGCATCGACCCATTCCCCCATCCCCCTTCCCTAGAGCGGGGCGTTTTATTTCTCATTAGCGGGCCACAAACTGCTGGGGGATGAAATTTGCTAACAGGAATTAAAAGTGCATTAACACATCTGAGAGATTCATTTTTGCTAATAGTTTTATTAGTGCTCTGACCTTTCAGTTCATTAGAGGACTGCTGAAGATGGGAGGGGTGGAGAGAAGGAGGACGGGTGGCAAAGAGGGTCTTAGGGATCGCTATAGACCTTTGGAAGTAACATACAATCAGAAAATGGTTCTAATGGTGTTAAATACTGGACTTGTTGAGTTTTTTTGATCAGCCGAGACTGGAACACTTAAAGACATTCATAGGATTGTTTACACACCTGCCTGCATCTCCACATCACTTTATATAAGATCATAATGATACAAAACTGCTAGGTACCTTCTATTACTTAGTCTCAGTGGCCTGATGCTCACCTCCCTTCAGTCAATTACCAGAATTTATAACATGATGTTTTCAGGTCTGTTAGAGCTTGAGTGTATCACTTATCCAACCGGTTAATTGTTTATGAACTGTGCCCTCCTCCTTCTCCGAAATGAAGTGAGAAAACCAAGAAAAGAGCAGTGAGTGCAGCGACTGTGACAGGAATGGTATTTGTTCAACAGGAATGGGTCAGAGTAGTCGACTCTTCTTTAAATAGGTAAGATGATCGATCAAATACATAGCATTCACTAACAACGTCCCACCTTGATGTGATGGACAGAGGAAACAAATGAAACCCTAACCCTAACTAAGAGGAAATAAATGTTGTTTTCCTTCAGTTTTATTGGAAAGCAAGTGAGGCAAGTTACAGTGCAATTTGCTTTCCCCTGTTCCCTATAATTAGCACTTTACAGAAATGAAATAACATTGATGAGAAGGTCAATAATCCTGATCTATAGTGAAATTAATCCTGCTATCGACACAACAAGCAAACAATACAATTAGGAGCACAGGGAGGAGAGAGCAGAAAAAAAGAGAAAACAAGGGGGAAAGGATCAAGTCTGAGGAATGGTATGTGTTTTATCTCCTGGGTTCACTGTGCAGAAATCCTATGAAGGTTTCTAATTAATTCATTCATTGTTAATGAAGGCAAAGCGAGGAACCAGGGATTATACATGAGAAGAGGAAGCAACCAAATTAGAGATACCAGCTTAATGATTGCTTTTTTAACTCGCTGTTGTGTTGTCACCTCATACTTTGTAGACTTGTTGGGATAGATTTTCTGCACAATTTAAAACTACTCAAGAAGACTGTGCCAACACAAGAGAAGGCATCTAGAAAAATGACTGAATTAAGGTTTATTTGAAGTGAGATTTTATTTGTCACCTGAAAACCAATCAGTTGACAAAACTTTGAAGTTCCTCCATTGGACTTTAAGGCTAAGCTGTGTGTCTCTGATTTAACTGTAGTTTAGATCAAAAGATCTGTCAATTTTGAACTCGTAACACTGCAATTTGCACATAAACCAAACATGAGGGTGGAGGACACCCTCATCTACCTGCAGCACCGTGTGCTGACTCACCTTGAGATGCAAAAAAAGCGTTGTGAGAATAATGTTTTTTGACTCTTCAAGTTCTTTTAACACCATCCAGCTGTGTCTTCAGCAGCAGAAGATGAGGAGTGCAAGAATGGACGAACATCGACTGCATGGACCATCAATCACCAATAGTACTGGAGCTCCGCAGGGTACAGTGCTCTTCCCTTACTCTTCACCTTCTATACCCACACCTTCACCTACAACACCAGCAGCTGCCACCTTCAGAAGTTCTGAGATGACTCAGACATTGTTGGCTGTGTGTCTGGGGAATGACCTGGAGTACAGGTCAGTCATCATGGACTTTGTGAACTGGTGTGAGCGCAAACACCTTCCCTTGAACACCAGTAAGGCAAAATAAATGGTGATTGACTTCCAGAGAAACACTCCTCCTCATTCACCAGTTATCAGGGAGCAGATATTGAGGTGGTGGATACCTCAACCAGCTCAGCGGCCTAGAGTATCCGCCTTGAGACTGGGGGATCAGGGTTCAATTCCTGGTCGGGTCTTACCAAAGACTTAGAAAAAAAATGGGACCCAATGCCTCCCTGCTTGACACTCAGCAGTAAGGTGTTATATTGGAAGGTTAAACCACCAAATGGCTCCCGAACGCGGCTGTGTCTGCAGCTCACCGCTGGGAGACTGAAAGATAGTGAACAAGCTAGTTAAGAAAGCTACTCGTTTTTGGGATGCCAGCTAGATTCAGTTGAGGATATGTGTGAAAAGAAGATGGTGGTGAAGATGACCATCTTAAAAAAACTCTCCCACCCGCTGAATTCCACCGTGGAGACCATGGACAGCTCCTTCAGTGAAAGACTGAGACATCCCATATGTCATTCATGCCCTCTGTAGTTAGAGTTTATAACTCCTCAGTTTAACTGGGCTGCATGGTGGCGCAGTTGTTAGCACTGTTGCCTCGCAGCACGAAGGTTGCAGGTTCGAAACTCGGCTGCGGCCTTTCTGCGTGGAGTTGCGTGTTCTCCTCATGCATGTGTGGGTTTCCTCCGGGTCCTCCGGTTTCCTCCACAGATCACAACATGCCCTATAAGTTATAAATTGTAAGTTGCTTTGGATAAAAGCGTCTGCCAAATAAATAAACATAAACGGGTACTGGCATTATCCTGTTACACAATAACACCAACACAATATTTGGTTGAAGGTTTTAATGATAGCTTGTTACTTTTGTGTGTTTACCTGTAATCTTGTTATCATTTTCTTCCTGTTCTCTGTTTGTGCTGTGGTAGCAGGTGAATTTCTTAACTGTGAAATCAATAATGTCTATTCTATTCTATTCTATTCTATTCTATTCTATTCTTGTAGAACTGTTTGTGTTCTAGAAGTTTGGTTTGCTACTAATTAGCCACCTTCACCTTCATTGGTGAAGATAGCAACTGGTCCAAAACCTAGGAGACAATAAAATAGATTCTATTTTTGGAATGTTATGGCATGATTTGTTGCATTATGGTAAGGTGTTCTATTTAGGCTGCATGGTGGCACAGTTGGTATCACTGTTGCCTTGCAGCAAGAGGGTCACAGCTGAGACCAAAAACATACGTGTTGGTTAATTGGCAACACCAGTGTCCCCAGGTGTGAGTGAGTAGACTGGTTGTGTCTGTCTGTCCCTGTGATGGACTGGAGACCTGTCCAAGCTGTCTCTAGACACGCTGCCAATGACTCCTAGAGATAGGAACCAGGAAATAGTGGAACCGAAGGTACTGTATCATATTATTAATTTTTATTGTATCATATTTTATATGCATTGTGTCATATATATTATTGTACCACGATTTGCACAGTATAACTTCATAAATGGTAAACAGATCAGATTAGGCACAAAGATAATAATAGACACGTTTTCCATACATGTCTGAAAATGAACAGAACGTAATTACATCACAGATCATATTCTTAACAAAACATTTTCCAGGTGGAAAAAAACAACTACTCACACAAAAAGGAAAAGAAACTTAACAGGAAGCGTAGTCCTGTCAGCTCAGAGCAGGTAATCCGGTGACACAAGGGGCATAGTGCTGTTTCCAGCTGAATGGTTTTAACTGGCGTTGGACCGGCCTGGGGATCTGGAGGGGTGCAGAGGCCGAGTGGGGTGGGTTGCTCCAACGATGGTGCTTCTGAGCGTTGGAGGGTGAAGAAGGATTGCCTTTCAAGAATTACGAGCCATTAAATCAGAGCCTGGAAATCTCAAGGTTCCCTAAGACTGCTGCACAAGGAATCTGGGCTTGAGAAATATTGTTTATGGTTTAAAAGGCCTGGCGATGGATTTATAAAAGAAACATTCATCATTGCAGGAAAACGGAACAAAACATTCCGGAAATAAATACTCACTCTATAGGTATACTTGTCACCCAGACAGCACGATAACAAGTGAATTGGGAAGGAGATCCTTCATTTACTGGCAGCTGGCCCCAAAATGTGCTCTCTGTGAGTCCGTGCACGTGTTCAGCTCCACAATAGTTGGTTCTCTTTAAAAAAACATCTTATTGCATCAATATTTGTTATATGCATGTTTCATTGTGTATGTAAGATGACACGGGTTATGTTTAGCTCGAAGTTTTACCACAGCTGGCATGGCGAATAGTCTCACTTAACAGATTGACATTTATTTTTTCAAACATTTCCCACTTGATCTGCCTCTTTAAGTCAAACCTCCAGTAAACATAATTAACGTTATTGATCATGTCAGTCGGATCCGTTCCTGGAAAAGAAATCTATTGCTTCAGTGAGGTAACATTTTAGCTGAAGGTGATGGGCTTTATTCTGTAATGGGACCTGCGCTGTCTGGACTACACTTAACAGCCGACAACATCATCTTGTTATTATTAATGAACCAGTAGAAACATGTGTGGAGTGACGGTGTTTATTTTGATACTTTTCCAGTATAAAGATAATGCAAATTTGCTCTTATACGCATTTGATCTCTTTAGGATTTGTAACTGAGTAAAGATGCCAAGAAAAAATAAAACTGAGGCATGAAAGCAACAGAAGACAGTGATGAAGTCACCAAATGAACAACACGTGTAAGTGTGTTTCTAGGACAGCGGACAGTGTGAGGACTTGATGCAAATGTGCAAACTGCATGTCTGTGTTTTTGCGTCTCACGTCCTGGAATACGAGGTGCCGACAGTTGGCGGGCAGACGCGAGTGTGTGTCTGGGTGTGTCTGTGTATTGATGGATGGGCTGGCAGGGCAAGGCCACGGATAAGAGTGCAAACAAACCGGGTAATAAATGAGAGCAACAGAGCAGCAGTGATGGGGCCATCTCCCAAGCTCCTGATGCATGCCGACCGGCACTGGCAACCATTTGTATCCAAGAAATGAGGAAGCTGTCACTGGAATGAAGACGGTGTTCGTCCCTAAACTGGAAAAAGGCCTCTCCTTTTCTCTTACAGTCTCACTCCTTCTTCTGCCTCCTCCCCTTCTGTGTGACTCCCTCACACACTTGCAGGGAGACACACTCACGCTGTAGATTTCAGCTCAGCGGGGAAGTAATCAGGGCGAGGTAGGGTGCTAATGTAGGCCATAATGACTGCAGCTCTCAGTGACACATCACACACCACTGGCTCTGTTGGGTAAGTAGTGGTAAAGCTGCTTGTGCCACACAGATACAAACGCAGGTGTGACTCCCAGCCTGGTGCCACCCGAGGACAAAAAGACCAACCAAAGAACGGATAAGAAGAAGAAAGTGTGATGAATTATTACTGGGATGAGAACTGGGAACAGTCTGCTGCATACTTTTACTCCAGCTGTCATGTTTGCAAAAGGGGTGGGTTGCTGTGGTTACGTCTTCAAACTACAGCCTTTCTCACAAATCATGTTTTAAAATATGTCAAACAATATAAGATTAAAACAAAGAAATGTGTTTTAAAAAGACTAAAATCGACCTGAAAGCTGCGATAACAGCAGAGCCGATGTGATATTTTAGCACTTCTTACATCATGACCTATTGTCAGTTTATTTATAGAAAGTATAAAATTATTTTCGTAAAATTAGTCATTTATCTTGATCAAGGCTGCTTTGGAAAAAACGTTTTTGTTGCTCCACTTCTCCCAGTATAACACTCTAAAACTTCACTAATCAAGCTTTTTTACTGTGTAAATTATTAATAACCACATTTTTTCATTTTCATTGGGCTTTTGCAGCTTCAATATTTACTGATAGATGCAGAAAAACCTTTGCAGCTCCAAACAGGATGTTCCAGGAGATGGTTATGTTCGCAGTTGGTTTGTTTTTGTGTGTCTGCTAAATCTGGGAGCACAATCGTTCACAGCTCTGACGGCCAGTGTTCTCCGTGCCACCCAGATACCAAAGGTACAGCCTGGCAAGATGATGGGGGCAAGCTGATGTGCCCGCTTAATTTTATTTTTATTTTTATGAGCTCACGTTTGTGTGTTTGTGTGTTTGTGTGCTTGTGTGTGTGTGTGTGTGTATGTGTGTGTGTCTGTGTGTGTGTGTGTGTGTGTGTGTGTGTGTGTGTGTGTGTGTGTGTGTGTGTGTGTGTATAGAGCATGCAGCTACAGCAGGTGGATGAGGAATTTGGGCCTGCACCTGCATGGGGATAATTAATGTGGACGGACTGGTACCAACATAAATCAATGCCTCCTGCAGCCTCAACAGTACTTTTCTGTTTAGGGTCAAAATTTTCTCTCTGTGCTCTGGATTAATCACGCCCGCGAGCAGGGACAAGGTATAGGTGGTACAAACGCAAAATGCATTTGTGTGTAGGTGTGTTTGTGTTTTTGGATGTGCCTCCACCTTCACGTGTCTCCTCACCAAGAGGCTGGGAGGCTATTTATTCACCTTCCACACCCTCATGCTCAGCATTGTAATCTCTTAGAGGACAAACAAAGCCACAAAATGTCACGATTTTCTCTGCTGTATAATTAGCATCACCCTCGCGTGTACAGTGATAAATAGTGGAACCTTTTGTTTGCATTTGTCAGGCAGCTGTGGCATTGTCGCGAGTGTGTGAAGTAAAAGTGCAGGAGGTCATTACATGCAGGCGTGCACCCCAATGCAGGCCAGCAGTGAAATGCCCCTCAGTCCACCACTTTACATACATTTGGACTCTTCTCAGCCATCCCCATGTTCTATAGATCACTGCTTATCTCCGCCTTCCTCCTGCTATCTCTGACAGTGGGCCTGCTGTTCCAGTCCAGTCTGCTGCAGATATACAACCTGCTCTGTCCACTCCTATCTCCCAGACTGATAGCCTCTGATTGATCTCATCACCTCCCTTATCTATTATTCATGCTACCTTTCATGTCCTAATGGAGGAAGGGCAAGAAGAGGAAAGGAGACACTACCTGTTTGCTCCGTGGCCAGCGGAGAAACAAGCTTATGCACAATTACAGTTTTAGCACTTATTTATTTCTTTATTTGTTTTTTACTCCCTCTTCCATTCCCGAAAACACATGTTCACGGCTCTCCAGATCCGTATAATGGAATGAAATGGCTTTGAGACGGACGCCCCCCGTGGGGGCTGCAGAGATGGGCACAGGGACAGAGGGACGGCTGTTTTGGGAAGAAAATTAATGGTGCATTTTTTGTTTTTATAATGTGATTTAATGATGCAATTCCTCTAATAGAAGGAACATTTCTTAACATTTACACGTTCATTTATGCATTCCCTCCTTCACAGACGGAAACCCAGTGGGCCACTGCAAACAGCTCACTCCTCTCACCCACTCAAAGTGCTGGAGGCCTTTTATTGCGTTGTGATGGATGATTTTGGTTTGGCATTTTTCACCACTGAGCAACATTCAAATACTCCCCCCTCCAACTCTTCATCTGAGTGCATACGGAGTCCATCCTATATACACAAAGCCCACATCCAATGCATATTGAGAGTGTGTTTTGTAAAGGATCATTTGATTGTCTTGTCAATGACGCTTTGCCTCTCAGCTTCTAATTTAGTCACATTCCATCTCATTAAAGATGCAACATTAAAGAAACAACAAAGGCTTTCTCTGAGAAATAACTGCCTATTTGACTTTAAACTGTTTGAATAACCTCAGATAATCAGGATGTACCAGAGGGTTACAGAAACCTGAAAGTGACAATCTTTCTCCAACTTTCCCGTACCACTTCCCCTCGTCACCCTCCTCCCTTCCCACCTTCTCTTGTCTCTCCATCTCTGTAGTTAATGTGCAAGTATATCTGGTTTCCTGAAACGTTTAGCACCTTAGCCACAAAACCCAGGACAGGAAGCCCACTCTATTCGCAATGTATCAATTGCTCTGAACAACACTCCGTTTACCTCCACATCCCCTCAATCTGCAGCTGGCTCAGCAGACACTTCTCCCATGCCTCCAAAAGTCAGCTTTCAAGATCAAATTTGTAAAATGCACAAGCTGCCGTTCCCAGTGAGCACGCTGAACATGATTTAACCAAGCAAACATGATCATGCAAGCATTTTAAATGAAAAACAATCAAATCATCCAACACACTTGGAGGGAATCTGTCTTTGGTACCTGGGTTCATCCTTTAGCCAAACTGGCAAATCAAATGACTTTAGCAGCCAAGACAGCAGTCCCATTCACTGCAAGGCTGCCGTCATCTATTACATAGAAAACTAAACACAAATAAAAGCAAACTAAAAGAGAAACACATTTAAAAAAAAAAATTCTGTTAATCTGAGGTAAAAACGCAGGTGTTTTAGCAGCAGCGGTACTTGCAGAAATGCGTTACAGTGTGTGCCCATGACGCACACTATGTGTACATTCAAATGGCTATGCATGCAAAAGGTGTGTGAGGAAACAGAAATAGGCGCCTGAGGTGATGCCTTTGAAAGGCACTTTAGAAATTAAAGCAGTGCTACTGTTCTGTAATGGGGCTTAAATGATCCAGAAAACACAAGATATATTGAGCATTTAATGAAACACACAGCACACTCCTTAATTATGCTCACAGCTTTCCCAAATTGTCTGCTAAAGCTGCTTTATGTTCTGCACATGGCTTTTTTAGACCTTTAATGTCATGCTGGACAAGTTTTTATTCAGCATTTTAGTCTGATTAAAAAACAAAAAAATTTTTATTAGTTAATTTTAGGACACAGATGCAAAGTGAACATTTCAAGTGCATTATTGTCCTTAATGAAAAGCTTGTTTGACGTTCCAGTAGCTCACAATAAAATACTTTCTTTAATTTTTTTTAACAACAAAAATGCATACACAACCTAAAAAGATACAGATAAATAAAAGAGTACATTAAGAAAATTAATAGTAAGTCGTTCTTGTGATTATTTATTTATTTTTTTAAACTAAAGACTTTAAAAATTGTAGTTTATATCAATTTGAGTTACAGAAGATGAGAAAATGTAAACACCCATAGGAGAATAATCTCAGATAAAACCTTAAAATGGCCATATTTCACATTCTGATTGTTTGGTAATGGCGAGCTCTATTTGTTTATATGAAGACAATACATTCTTTGTGATGAACTTCACTTTTGTTGGCTAAGTATGATCATGGTGAATGGCAAACTTCATGAACCCATTTTTGTCTCAAAGTAATTATCAGTGATAGCTGAAACATGTAGGTATTATCATATTTATAGAACTTTTAGTTGTTATCTTTCTCTGGTCTTTAGGCTGCTCTCCACGTAGTTTAGTTTAGAAAATCTCTAAAAGTTCTTCAGAGAGCAGAGGAGCAGTCACTTTCCTCCTCATTGTCTGTGGACGTCCTTTGTGGTTTGGCCATACATTAATAATGTAAAGGTAATGATCTCTAGACTAAAGGCCCTGTTCTGTCTTCCCACTTTCTCCCTGACCCTCCCCCATGTCTGCCGGCGAGACAGCCAGAGGAAGAATCGCAGGACTGGGCAGAAAAGAGGACGATTGTTGGCTGGAAAAGGTCAGTGAGAGAATCGGAGGAATTTCCTGGCTGGCGAACAATCGAGGACGCGTTTCTGCTTCATTGATTACATGAGGGAACGTGGCAGGAAGCAGAGAATCATTCTGTGAAAACATTTCTCGTCTCCTTTTCCTTTGCTTTTAAAGTTTGTCTTTACGGAATGATGGATGAGGAACTGGCAGTGTGGCCTCCTGTGTCCTCTACTCTTGCCTTATCTTCTTTTCCTACACACACACACACACACACACACACACACACACACACACACACACACACACACACGCACGCACGCACGCACGCACGCACGCACGCACGCACGCACAAACACACACACACACACACACACACACACACACACACACACACACACACACACACACACACACACACACACACACACACACACACACACACACACACACACACACTGTGATGGCAAAAGCTCAGAGTGACTTCCACTTATTAATTATTTTATTCCCACCAGAATCTAAGTATAGAAATCTAGAGATGTAGATTTTCTGTATATGTGGTCCACATTCTACATCTTTTGTGTCCAGAGTGTGCTCGTATGCTGTCAGAATTCTGCCTTCGATGAATGTCAGACAAGACAGGAGTGATGGACAGCGGGCCCCTTACACAACATTACACAATGTTAATCATCCTCACATTGTCACGGGGTGGGGGTGGCAAAGAAGAGAGCGAAAAGACGAGAAGGACTTAGATGGAGAAAAAAATGGGGGGGACAGAAGAGGAGAAGGAGGCAATGAAGGCAGGGTGGAAAAGCCACAAATAACTACCATCAATCATAGAGCAGTCACCATTTTACATGTTTAAAATTGCCTCTTATTGGCAGCAGCGAGGGATTTGTGCTCACCTGCAGGCGCGTGTGTGTGTTTGTGCCGTCTTTGCCCACCACATACCTCTCTCTCCCATTCCCACTGTCCTCACCTCTCCTTAAACTGACGCACAAACAACAACAGTTAAGAAATCACCCGCGTCAGCAGGAAGCTGGCAGGTGTGTTAACTCCCCGAGTACCAAATTAGGATGTGCAAAGATTGCAGAAACGCCTCTGCTCTCATATCTCCCTTTTTAATCACAAACACACACACACAAAAAACCATTTATGTGGGCCCAGGATGGAAACGCACATTAGGCTTCAGCCAAGGATTTGCCTTAGATGGAGGGCAAGGCCTTGGACAACACTCATAACAAGAGGGAGGTTGGATCCCTAACTGGAGAGAGGGGCTGCAGGCTTTGTTTCATTAATTTACAGAAACAGGATGGCCAAAGCAAACTCATTTTGTGCTGAAGTGCACAAACTAGTATTATGGCATAAAAAATACGAACACTGAGTGATGGACGGTGAGACAATTTAAGAAACAAGAAGATTTTTTAATTATAGGATCAAGTTTTTGTCAGTCAAGAAGTTTTATTCATTTATTTTTAAATTAAGTCTTTTTCTTAAATAAAACTGCCCTGTTTTATGGATTCAAATGTAATTATATGTCTGCACCGGTGTCACAAACACATTTTGTCTCTAGGCACTAGGGGGCGCTCCAGGTTTACACAGCCAGCAAGTGGGCTGTACAGGTGCCTCCATCAATGGTGGTGGTGTGTGTGTGTGTGTGTGTGTGTGTGTGTGTGTGTGTGTGTGTGTGTGTGTGTGTGTGTGTGTGTGTGTGTGTGTGTGTGTGTGTGTGTGTGTGTGTGTGTTTATGCATGCAGTTGCAAACCCTGTCCACTCGTTGTCCAGAACGTGACCCAGCTCGTCTCTCATTACGGTCACGCCACATCCTGCCACAAGACCTCACTATCATTAACTCTACAACTCAGATTATTGCACCAAATGCTCAGAGGTCAGGTTTCTTAGTTACAAAATATTACATGATAATGGAGTTAATAGATGAAGCTTTCTGAAGGGTTGGGTCCATCATTCCATATTTAGTTACTTAATGTAGCTGAATTTGAACGAGCCTGCTGAGTAGACTGAAAACAAGGGACTATTGAAGGTTTAATTACACACTTTCAGACTTGTTTGTGTAGTTACAGAACTGATAAGACTCACTGACTCCGTCTTCTGTGATTCATGTCCTCTTTAATATAGATGAGGTTTGATAAAACAATAAAAGTGTAGAAAAAATAAATCCTGACCGCAGATCTGTTCGCTGGTCTAATTACTGAGATTACATGCAGACTTTTAATCTGTCAGGGGTCCACTCTGAAGATGCTCATCAGTTTTCCCGTGTGTGTATTGTGGAATTTGTCACCCATGTAGGACGTTACATGCTGTGATATCAGCTCTGTTTTTTGGGAGAATTCTTTTGTTTATGGCTGAAAGATTTTTAATGACCAAAAATGCAGATTAGATGCATTTCTAATGATATATTATGTATTTTGCAAAACAGAAACCCATCAAAGTAAATGATCGCTGGTTTGAATTGGTTCAGCTCCACCAACACCAGTGTGCTTTAGACTTGAGGCGAGTGGTGTAATACAGTAAATAGCTCTATTTATTCATCCTTATGTGTCATGTTGGGGTGTAGTTTTTTGACCCACGACATGTAGAATCACCACGGAGGCAAAGGTAAGTAAAAAAGTATTTATTTTTGCTTGGTTGAAGTGCAGGTGAAGGTCTGTGGTCGGGAGGGTCCAATAGTGTTCTGAAGCAGAGACAAGGATGAGTAGTTGCAGTGAAATGAGAATAAAGCGAGGTGAGAGGAGGCTTATGGTTTGCTGAGCGTTTGGGGAGCTTGAGAGGAGGGCGAGTCAGGTCTGGCTGAGCGAGATGGTTGTGAGGGGCAGAGATGATGGCTGGGAACTGAGCACAGGAGTCCAAAGTGTCCGAGCGGGGCAGGTGAGCGTTGGAGAGCAGGCGGTCAGGGTGAGCGGTGTGACTGGCAGGCAGGGTGATCCGGGAGTTTCTTTCTTGAAGAGGAGTGCAGTCACATGAACGAGAGGTGCCTGGGGGGCAGTCGGAGGAACAGGGCAGGTAAGTACGAGGCTGGCAGGGAACACAGGAGACAACAAGCTAGAGACAAGCAGAGTGCAGGCGAGATACTACCCAATACTGAGTAATGATCCAGCACTGTTGAGTTGTCACGCCGCTCCTTAAATCCCCTGACCTCTGATGAGAAGACCCACAGCAGCTGCTCTCCGGGACACGCCCACCTGCAAACAGAAAGACTCAGACCCAGACAGAGGTTAGCTCAGCACAGCCCATGACAATATGTGTGTGTTTTCCTTTTTTCTTCGCTCAACATAATATTTGCCACATTACTAAAACAAACACTTCTACAAGTTGTATTTAATTATAAATCTTTGGCCACGTCTTCCAGATTTGTGGTTTCTGGGAATAAGACAGGGCATTAAACAATCCCGGAACTCCTCTGAAAATATGGAAATAACATTTAATGTGTTTTTTCCTTCACAAAACCTGCACAAAACAGACAAAAGGTACATAAAACTGTGGTTTTTATTCATGAAAATTCTTGTATAGAACTAAGAATTCATTCAAATAAATATCAGTTTTTTTTCTTTTGCAGATTTTCCCACATCGTAATGATTTCCTACTTCTCACTGTCAGTGGAGAAATTGTTTAATCATTGAAGACGCCAACCCCAGCCCTCCAGATGTGTCTCCTCCAACAGCTCCAAGAGAGACAGCACCAAGAGTCAGGATCCACATGCGAGAGACAAGTAACCCGAAACGAGGACGTGTAGCAGAACAGTGTGCATCTGTTCAATGTCATCGTAGGAATGTTGACAGATGGATGCACCTGACTCTTCTCTTCTCTCCCCCCCCCTTCTTTTCCTTCATCGTAACCATCACGGTGATTGTGAAAAACTGTCTCCACCCCTTTGTGAAAAAACCCCCACAAAACTCCAGAAACACAGAACCAGATTATTCACGGCGCTCCGTTATTGAATATGTGACTAACACATTGAGAACCGCTCTGGGAAATCAGATTAAAAAATGAATTATTTATAAGGACATGCTGGTCCGACAGGGAGCAGAGTGTGGAAGAGAACACCTACAATAAACCCCAAACAACATTACAAGTTGGATCATGACACTTCCCACTGTAGTTATTCATTTTTATCATCTTCACAAATGTTCCCGTTTATATTCTGATATTGAAATACAACTCTTTGCTACGATTGCATAGTAAAAGGGTTTTATTATTTTTCTTTAAATGTCATTACTTATATTTTCTCCGCTTCCACCTTCACACACGACATCTAAAAGACAGTTTGATGTATTTTCATGGACGCTATAAAGCTCAGTATCAAATATGTGAAGCAGCTTATTTCAGTTTCCGTTTCAGCTCACTTTGCTGCGCCTGTCGTGAAATGTGTTTCACAGAAAAACGTACATAAAAAATAAAAATCCAAAACTGGATCTTAAAAAAATACCTGGCAACATTTCAAGTTTTATTTTTATTTTATAAAAGGATGAGAAGGTGTTCTGGAAGTCTAAAATCTTTTCATTTTCATTTGAGGAAATCAGATTATATTTTTTGTGTTTATTCATTTTTTGTGCAAGATGACTTTTGTTTTGTTCCTCCAACAGCTTCCATCGTTCACGTAAATTCCGCAGAAATTTGTAATTTTTCAGTTTTTGCAGCTTTTTGCATGAGTTTATCAGTTATTTTGTGCAACAGTCAGGAACAAGGGAAGTATCTGAGCGAGATTTGTCATCTCTGTCGCGGTAATAACACTTTTATCTGATTCTGAGCTCTGGCACCACAGTCAAACTATATTTTCCATCCAGCAGCCTGTTTGTGTTTCCTGCCTTTCTTTTTCAGTTTGTTTTTATTCATGCATATTCAAACTCACCCTGGCCCTGTTTGATGACAGGTGAGTCACGCGGGCCGTAAGGAGAAGGAGGTTATGTCTCCCCTCCGGCCCCCTTCAACACCCCTCTGCTTGCTCTCCTGTGGGCCAGATTACACACTTGGCAGCCTGCAGGGGGAATGCCGGGGAGTTTCCACTCTGAACACATAGAGGTTAGGTATAGAAATAAATCACATTTGGAAATAACCCTCTTCTCAGCTTCCACAGCAGTATTTATCTACTCTCTCTTTGTCTTTGCACCTTTTTCCAACCGTTATTTTAGATTACGTAATTTGAGCAGTTTCACGCACAATCATTAAGGTAGTTTCTATTCTTAAAAATGACAAATTAGTTCTAGTTCATTTGTTACTTGATAATTCATGGAGATACATTCATTTATTATGTTACTTTTGAATCAAAATATGACTTTTGCATCACAATTCACCTCTTAGGGTCTGTGGTGGGTTTTAAAGAGGACTTGAGGTGCAATTTCCTTTAGTGAAAAGCTTGTGCTCTGTGACCCTGAGATTCTGAGTGAAGTAAAATGTGTAAGTTGGGAGAGTTAGATGTTACTGGAGTGCAAAAGAGAAAATTAGAGAGCAGTCCTGGTGAGACACTGGAGGGAAAGTGAAATGGCCTCCATTTTTAGCTGTGATTGAGTCTGGAATGTGCATACATGTGTGTATTTCCAGATGATCCATAATGGTACCTTGGTGCGTGGGCGTGAAACTTGTGCATGTGTGCCCATGCTTGTGCGTATTAATCTTCTTTGTCAGTGCAGCCCAGATGTAGGGCCTTTCCAGAAGTGCAAGCCTGGACTCAGCAATCTGGTCTCTGGGAAGAAGGCAACGGGTGTAAGCAGTGATGAGGGAGGAGGTGCTGCGTCCATGTGTGTGTTTGTGTGTGTATGTTACTATAAGGGGGTGGTACACTGATGGAGGGGCCAAAGAGCACAACACACAGCAGATTAGCTAATGATATTAGCCTGAGAAGACCCTCATGTAAAGCCCAATAGTCACAATTAGCAGCATCTATGAGGTTTCCCTGTGGCCCTCACACACACACACACACACACACACACACACACACACACACACACACACACACACACACACACACACACACACACACACACACACACACACACACACACACACACACACACACACTGTTTTCATACTTTCTGCACATTAACTCATGTTCCCATCCTCGTGTTCACATCCTGCTCGGCCTCCATGCTCGTTCTCCTCTCCATTAACACCGCTCATGAGCCCCCTTCACTGTTTGCCCACTGTGAGAGCAGATGAACTAACATGTTTGCTCTGCAGGAAACACGCGCTCACAGTCACTCAGTGGGAGCCAAACTGGAGCTGCGGGCGAGCCGACAAACTCTAGTCAAGAGTATGCTGATGTGCAGAAGTGATCAAACGCATGCACAGCCTTCACACACACTCACACACTCACAGAGAAGCTGAAAAACGTTAAAGCAGGGGGTAGACAGATTGACATAACAAGCTGATAAACCTCTTTCTGCTGTGAAGTTGCCAGGACAGCACTGAGAGGAAAGGTGTCGGTATCTGTTGGTGATGAAAGATATTAATGCTTTAGTAAAACAGAGTTGATTTCAAGCACATCTAGTAATGAGAATGCTGAGCTGCACACATTCTGATGCCAGGGCTTGTAATCATGCAAGTGTCAGTCTGTAAAAGTTCCTCTGATTGGTTTTAATCCAGATAGAAGTTGATCATTTTCAAGCTTTTAAATCAATAGGTGGTTTGTAAAAATATGTATTTAAACATTCTGAAAGATGAACGTAAGTTTTCATTAATCATTAAAGTGACTGACTGATTAGTCAACTGACCACCTGATAATGTGATTGAGAAATATTTACTGACTCTGACTTCTGAAATGAAAGATTTTCTTGAAAAAACAAAATAACATATTGAATATCCATCCTTCCATCCATCCTTCCATCCATCCATCCATCCATCCATCCATCCATCCATCCAATTTTGGCTGCTTATCCGGGATCGAGTCGCAGGGGCAGCAACCTAAGCAGGGAGGCCAAGACTTCCCTCTCCCCAGCCACTTGGGCCACCTCCTCCGGGGTAATCCTAAGGCGTTCCCTGGCCATCCAAAAGACATCGTCCCTCCAGCATGTCCTGGGTCTTCCTTAGGTTTTCTCCAAGTTGGATGTGCCTGGAAAACCTCACCAGGGAGGCATCCAGGAGGCATTCTAGCCAGATACCTGAGCCACCTCAAGTGGTTCCTCTTGATGTGGAGGAGCCGCGGGTCTACTCCGAACCTCTCCCAGGTGACCGAGCTTCTCGCCCTATCTCTAAGGGAGAGCCCAGCCACCCTGCTTGTATCTGCAATCTCATTCTACCCAAAGCTCGTGACCACAGATGAGGTTTGGAAATTAGATCGACCAGTGAATTGAGATGTATTGGAAATAATAATAATAATAATAATAATAATAATAATAATAATAATCATCATCATCATCATCATCATCATCATACTTATATAGCGCTTGTTTAGGACACTCAAAGACACTTCCATGCACTCTCACATTCACACACTGCTAGTGATGGTAAGCTACATTATAGCCACAGCCACCTTAGGGCAGTCTGACAGATGGGAGGCTGCCATTTGGCACTGTCGGCCCCTCTGACCACCACCAACACAGGCAAGTTGGATGAAGTGTCTTGCCCAAGGACACAACAGCAGAATACCGCTGGTGGGAGCTGGAATCAAACCCATGACCCTCCAATCATGAGGCAACCCGCTCTACCACCTGAGCTACTGCCGCCCCTAATATTGACATATTTTTTTATCCATCAAACAAAGCAATTTGAAGATATTGGTTCAATGAAATCACGGTTAATATTTGCTTCCCTCTTTGAAACTGAATACATTTTTTGTATAACAAAGCTATCCTCTCCGTCGGGGGTAACTCTGAAGTGCCTTTTTTCCCTCCACCTGACTCTATCCTCATATAAACCCTCTTGATCTATAACGGTGGCGCGACTCGTGTTGCGGATGACCACAGTCACCAATTCTTGTCATGTGTCTATGTATGTATGTCTGATCTTGGAACTGTGTGTACTGAAACAATTGAATTTCCCTCTGGGATTAATAAAGTATTTATGAATTGAATTGAATTAATTTGTTTCCATGAAATATCATGGATCATCCATCCATCCATCCATCCATCCATCCATCCAATTAAAAAATTTTTTGTCCAGTGTAGGGTCATGAGAGTCCAGTTTCAGGTTGCTAGCAGGGCTTGTTGGCGGTAAAAGTTCTGGGTCGGCACATGTGCGTGAGGGCTGGCTGAGATGACAGGACTTGTTGCTGAGTGGACTCTGAGGCTGAGTGATGCAGATGGAGAGAACCGTCTTGGGGAGACTGACTGAAATGAGATGGGAGTGGGACGGAGGAAAAGCTGACCATCACCAATGCATAATGGCATTGTGTGTCTCTGTACTGACGCAGACGGAGACGTGTAAATCAGGCTTTAGAACTGATGTGTTAAACCCTCACCAGGAGCTCTTGACATGATGGATCACTGACTGAGCAGCCTGAGGTGAGTGTGGGAGCCTCCCAACCACTCAGATGCTGAGGTCCACCCTATAGCAGGCTACAGGATGTCACACTGTGAATTTGCATTCATGGCCTCGCCAATCTTGGCTAACGCCTGCCCACGTGATGGCTTTTCAAAATATTTTTTGCAGCGAGGAGAGAGAGAGAGCGGAAAGTGTGTCAGGGATAGTGACTTTGCAACATAGCTGAAAACTTTCTGTTTGCCAGTCAGAAGCAAGCTGAGTGTGTATCATTAATAATAATGAACCCACCTCTGCACCAGCAAACCTCTGCAGCTTACAACAGGATAGCTTTTTAAAAATGAATTTTAATGACTCAGAAGGCATTGATTTACACTAGATAAAACTGCAGATGTATTGAATAAACAAGTAAACCACACCTTTAAACATTAAATTGTGCATTTTGTCAGACACAGTGATGAATTACAGTAGATTAAGGTGCATCGCTTTGGTTGGCCTCTGTCACGTCTCACCTGCTGTAGGTGGCTTGACGTTCCCTGGCTTATTTTCTTGCTTGTGCGTTTGTACAGACATAAAATAGGTAAAAAAGCAGCCAAAGTTAAAATATTTGTGAAATCCTCAAAAATCCTGAATAGTTAACAATCGAGACCACCTTAAACAATTACAAGACAGTTTGTCTCCTTAGAGGCAAAGCATAAATCAATGGTATTTTTTCAGTACTAGAGTGAATTTAAACAGTTTCCGATGGTTTGTCAGCTGTTTTAATACGAACTACAGTATGTGAGTATAGTATCCCTGGAAAGGTTGTCTTTCCTCCTCTTGCTGCCGTCTCTCTGTTTACTTCCTTCCATCAGCAGGAGATTAAACCAGGACCAGCTCTACCTTTCTTTCTTCATTGTGAAAAATTACTTTTTAGTCTTCTCCTTAATCGGGACGACTGCAGAGCAATCAGACAGGAAATAATGACTTGGCGTCTAGAGCAGGTTCAGTGAAACCAGGTCTCAACACCGAACCGAGGTTAGAGTAAAAAAAGCTAAAAGCAAACGGTGAATTCCCTTTTTGGAAACAGATTTTAGAGGTGGTGCATGACTTCATCTTGTGAACAACCTGTTATGGTTTAGCATTTCTTATCCATGAAATAAACAGTTTCTGCCACTTAAAATCAGCCTGAACTAAACTTCTTGAATTTAGTGTCTAACTAAAGCGTCAGCGCATCAGTTCTTTCATCTCTCTGTTTTTTACTCTTCTCTCTCAGACTCCTCTCCACGCTTCAGTCTCTCGTACTTTTATGACCCTACGCTACGTTCGTCTTGCAGTTTGATTCAACGTGAATTAATTGCTCCTCATATGGGAGGCGGCACACGATTAGTCTCAATCCTGATAATGGTGTGTGGCTTGGCCATGGGGAATAGACTGCCAATTTGCTCACAGCGCATCTGCCAAACGATTGGTGTTCACACGGCACAACCTCGGAGGAGTGTTTGTCACAACGCTGCTTTTTACATCTCAATAACAGGCCCAATCCAGAATCAGACACCAACCAAAGACGCGTATTGATAATATCAGACACACACACACATGCTTTGTGCTTTTTGTGATTTGGCAATCTCTTCTTAACACCATCCTTAAAAAAACGATTCCCTCTTTTTCCAAACAGTTTAGCTTCTTTTCTCCCCTCTTCCTTCATCTTATCTTCCTAACACAGGGCTCCTCCTCGGCTGTCCCATTAATCACCCCTCTCTAATTAACAGGCCCACTGTTCCCAGTCTTCCCAGCACTCCCACTCCACACCTGGCCCAGCCTCGCTGCCCAGCAGGCATGCAGCGCATTGCAACACACACGCATATATGCAACCCAGCACGATCTGGAGCACAGCTGGTGACTGACCACCTCAGAGCTGCCATGAGAAAATATTTGTGGTGCAAAAAAGTTTCTTATTTGTGTTTTGCTGCTTCCTTTGGTCCCCTGCTCCTCTTCATCATATCATCACTTTATTTTTCAACCAAAAAGCAAACTACCTCTCCTCTCTCACTCTGCTTTAGCTGTTTCATTTTTACAACTAACTGTCACCCACATTACCACCGCCTTTGACTCATATCCTTCTGCCCCCCCCCCCCCCCCCCCCCCCCGTCAGCCATGGTGGCTCGGCAATGCAGTAAAGCCATCTGCCAGCGCAGCATGCCCACAGCCTCATGTCCACACACACACACACACACGCACACACACACACACACACACACACACACACACACACACACACACACACACACACACACACACACACACACACACACTCTTGCTCAACTTGGCAATGACAACTTCCGGCACAGGATATACCAATATCCATGCTTCCGCTACTAGATCACCAAAGTGCCACACACACACACACACACACACACACACACACACACACACACACACACACACACACACACACACACACACACACACACACACACGCACGCACGCACGCACGCACACACACACACACACACACACACACACACACACACACACACACACACACACACACACACACACACACACACAGCCCTATTGAGTCATATGCTTCATCTGTCTCCCAACAGGGGGAGCTGTGGAGCATCTGCCACAGCAGAGGCAGAAGTCAGAAAGGCTAGAGTGAGCCATCATAGACATAGATGTAAAAGACAACCATGTGTTCCACACTTAATAAAAACCCATAAGAAAATGTTTTATATTATTATATTATAAAGGTTTTAGGATTGTTTTATACAATTCAATTCAATTCAAAAATATTCTATTAATCCCAGAGGGAAATTGATTGCTGTAATACAGAGTACTGTTGTACAGAGAAACGTTGAAGTGGCTAACTTCAAAAGGCTCCATTTAGGAACATGCAATCGTTTTTGTGGAGCAACTGATGCAAAAACTGTGAATGAAAGCTAATTTTCAGTTGTGTAGAAACCATACAAATGGGTGAAAAACCAACCATAGCATGACCCTAAAAGGTAAAAAAAAAAACATATGGATGCAGTAATGTTTCCTAATTTCTCATTTATATGAATTAATAATGGATTCCAATTTTCTTGCTCCTGCTGACATTGAACAAGACAGAAACAGAATTGATATGAAATGCAGCAATTAGCAAATGAGCTCTAGGATGTGTTGCTGTTAGAGCTGTTTGGTGCTGCGAAGGGCTGCTGGGGGAGGCAGAATGTGTGTGTGTGTGTGTGTGTGTGTGTGTGTGTGTGTGTGTGTGTGTGTGTGTGTGTGTGTGTGTGAGTGAGTGAGAGAGAAAGAGAGTGTAGTGCTCTGCCAGGTGCGAGTGGGGGTCTGTGGCAGTATATTTATTAGCAGCTGTCAGAGAGGTGACACTTTGATGAATGGTGCAGAGTAATCAGGGCTGGGCTGTGACAGGCTGCACTCACAGCCTTCTACCTGCCAAACAGCCCAATCACACACACTCATATGTACACTCGCATACACACATATATAAATGTGTTTATGCATCTACACAAAAGCTACTGTACGTGAACCAACACACCCTCTTGTAAATAACCCCCCTTCCAACAGATAAACTACATGAACAAACTTCTTTTCCTTTCTCCCTTTAACCCGTCTGTCTGCCGCTCTTTGTTGTGTCTCTTCCACATCCCGAACTCCTCCGCTACGGCACCGTCAGGTAACGTGTTTTTGAGGAGATAAATGAAAAGGATAAATTAGGTCGAGATTGTCTGAGATGAAAAGACAAAGCGACAGAGAGATTTGGGGTAAAATTTTGCAGAGCTTTGTTGTTTTTTAATTGCTGGTGAGAGACGAAGTTGCCTTAATTAGTCCTTGTCTATCTCCCGTTGTACTGCAAGGTCATTGTTCTGTGACTTTTGGCTAATTAGTCAGCTACTGCCGACTAGCTCGTACACCTTCCCTACAGGATGGGAAAAGTGTTTGTATTAGTGAGGGGGAGAATTTAAATGTGGGGTAAATTTCTGGTGCCCCATCTTGCTTTCTTAAAAAACATCAACTTCTACCCCTTAAACTCTGATTTTGATACTGTCAAATTTATCAGAACACAAACCTCTGAAAATCAAGCAACTTTTATGCGCTGTGCTTGGACAGAAAACCACAGAAAATACTGCGTCACGACTCAAACACAAAATGGAAACTATTGCTTCTCAGCGAGTTTTACAGCGTTCAAACCAACAAGTAATGAGGGTTTGTAATCGAATCATTTCACTGAGGTTTTTGTTTCCCAGAAGAGAGGAGAAGACAAAAGAAGAAACGACACATAACAGGAAGAGAAAGAGCCAAGAAATGAGAACTGACTCTTTATTTTTGTTTCCTACTTGGATGCTTAACCACGTTGGTGTACCTGGGACCTACTAACACACACTTACTGTTAATGCATTTAAGTACTTTAAAACCTCACAAAGAGGATGGACTCCTCTTCCTCTCAATGCAGGGAAACAAATAAGTGGCTGTTTTGAGTGGGACTGGGGTCAGATCATGTGGCCCAATTTCCAGCATGTAATTTTATATCATTTTCTTCAGGGAACATTATTCTGTCAGATTATTTATGTTCACTTTTTTGTTGCATTGAAAAGAAAGAAAAGGAAAAGGAATCGTAAAAGAGACCCAACTGAATGTCTTTTCTGCAGTTTTTGGTTCAGAAAACGACAATTACAAGTATTTCCTCCTGGATGTGGAAAGCTGCCGGTCATCAGCTGCTTCAGTGAATGAATAAACATTTGTGAGAAATTAAATGAGCACACTAATTAATGACAGGCTGAATGAATGGACTGAGAGAATTCTCTCTTCCTTTTCTTCCTCGGCGGGGATTCACTGCCAGGTTGAGTGAACATTGACAGAGTAACACTTATTCTCTCCATCACACCAATGGAAATCAATTGGGTGGTAATTGCAGTCTTTGACCCCTCTCCTGTCTCCACCACATCCCATCTCCTCTCTGTCCATACATCCTCCCCACTCCAACCTTAAAGATGAGACAGAGGCAGTCGATTCGTTTAAAACGCCGGGCGTTTTCTCGCCAAGCGTTTTTCAACGGGCTCCGATAAAATCTGAGAGGCAGATGAAAGACAAACTGGGGAGAGGAAAAGCGTTTACGGGAGTCCTTCGCTGCAGCTGCCATCCGTACGTGTGTGTTTGTGTAAAACATTTCAAATTGGAGATGGCTGGTCAGATGGGTAACGAGTGACCCTTCCTCCCTGGCATGGTTCTGCCGTCACACTGGTATTAATCTTCCTACATCATCCCTTCTCTGAACCGACAGCAAGCCTCCTGGGGCGGCACACACACACACACACACACACACACACACACACACACACACACACACACACACACACACACACACACACACACACACACACACACACACACACACACACACACACACACACACACACACAGGCCCATGACACATAAATGCACACACACCAAACGCACACAGAGGCATTGATGCATAAGTGAGGTGGCAATGATGAATGAAGATGTTCTAAAGATCTGTTTAATAAGTTTTAGCCCCTTGTGAGAGAGCAGGGAAAGCAATGGCAACTATACAGGAAGACAAATAATGCAGAGGAAGATGTTTTGTTTCAAATGATTTAATTCTTTACAAATAGAACTGCTTCAACATCTAATGAGAGCAAAGTAAAAATCTGATTACGTCCGATTATCCTCTCTAAAACAGCAGGAGCTGCGGTTATTTATGCGCGGAACGCTGATTACCTCAGATTTTTTATGGTTTTGAGGACAGAAAATCCTTTATGTTTGATCAATTCCACAAAGTTATGTTCTGGAGATTTGATTAATGCTGCTACCTAAACCAAAACACAGATGGAGTACCAGCAGAATCATAGGAAAACAGGAGAACAGTGTCATTATTGTTCCACCTGTTGATGGAGCTCTGGTGTGTTTGGATGCTCTTGCTGAGGGAGTCAGATCATCACGGTTTGTTCAGATTATTCAGTTTCAAGTGAGATTTAGAAAATCTGCTGCATGATCTCATGAGAGAATGAAACATCTATTTAAACTGATTATTATGATTTCTTCATGTTTTATTAATGACATTGATGTGAACATGGCAACGCCCAGGCACATCTTTGTATCTCCTTTTTTTTTACCTGTCTGCCAGATTGTTCTTGCTCCTCTTTATCTTCCATAAAAGTCCTCAGTCAGATGTTAGGTGTAGACTCCAGGAAGACCCCTGCACTATTTCCTTTAGTCTGTCTTGCTGCTGAGCTCCTGGTCAGTGAAGCTCGGGTTTTGTGCTGTCTGACAGCTGCTGCTGCGTGCCTTTTTTCTTCCTCCCTCCCCCTCTCCTCTCTTTTAAACACGCGTCCTCATTTCTAAACTATCTATCATGCTGGCAGGGCCAGTGGGGCCTTTAAACTGTAGGATTGGCACTTTCTCAGCTGCTGAGCTGGAAAAGGGGTCTGCTTGCAGACAGAGACATAAGTGGAGGGCCAGCCTGCTGCAGGCAGGAGAAACAGGAGGTAGTGCATGTGTTTGTCTTCTCCTAGAAGTGTGTGCCACTAAGTACTTTTACACAAAGAGATCCTTTGGTGGAACTAAAGTAGCATTTTTTATTTTTATATTTTAACTTGCTTCAAATTTTTTTGTGTTTTCTGATTTTTATTTTTATTTCATCTTTATTTTATGATATTTTGCAGTTTTTTGTGAAGCACCTTGCGATTTCTAATTCTGTAATAAGTGATGTATGAATAAACGTTACTCATTTAAAGGTTGAGATCTTAACCGGGGCTCATTGAAAGGCCTAAACAAACAGAACGAAGAGCTGTTTCAGGAAATTAATTGGAAGGAAAGTCGATGGATTCGAGATGGGGCTGTGAAACCGAGTGTGCAGATTCCGTGGATGTTGTCGGCAACGAGTTGACAAACTCCCTCTCACTTGGGAGTGAGAGGTGTCTGAAAAGATGGTAACATGCTGACAACATCTGCGCACCGACGTGTGCACCAAGATGCCACGTTTGACAAACATGGAGAAATAACAATGTGCTGCTGTCATCGGGTCTTGTCCCTGGCAGGGTGGTTGGGAGCGAGCACGAAGTGTGACTTTCTCAGACGAGTAGAGAACCCGCGAAGACGCCTCATATCGATGTGCACCAGCTAACGCGTGACAAATTCATGTCCTCACACACACTTGAACGTTACTCACCAGAACCTTGGTTGGGAATCTGTGACTTAAACCATCATGGCACTTCCTCCAATTGGCCAGGAAGTGTAAACAAGGCAAAGACATGCAGCCAGCTCTTCTCTAACACACTCACATCTCTGCTCTAGGACCCACGTGGTTCATGTAATAAGCCCTCAAACTACTTAATAAAGATTTTTCCTAAAGATCCTGACCTTGAAGAAATGTGGTCTTCCTGGATTCAGAGCAGTATCCTTCTCTTCAGGAAGAACATCCATCCATCCTCACAGTCTCACTCTCACCGCCAGCATTAGCCACCATTATTACTCAACTGCCTCTCGCTATTAACCAAACGAGTAAAACTCTTCTTCTAAATGTTGGGATCCCGAAATACCAGGTGAGGGCCCCAGAGAGGATCTCTGTTAATCAAAAATACATTTAAGAATAGATCTAAGCAACTTTGTTTTACACAAGGAGTCAGTAATGTTGGTTATAAATAGATTAAAATTGTGTGAAATTAGTTTTTTGTGATTTTTTTCCCACTTGATTTCTGCTGGGGTCTGAAAGGAGTTTTAAACGCAGCTTTACATTTTAATTTAAACAATCAAACTCTAAAACACTTAAAGCAAAAGGTACTTAGTTCATCAACTTTGTTATTTTCATACTGTCACGTTTGACCTGAACACCTTGAACATAGGTAACATGATACCAGTTCAACATTCAGCTTAACCGAAATAAAACAGATTTTGGTTTCATGTCTGCTGTCAAAACACAAGGAAAAAGTGTGAAACTTAACAATGAAATTGGAAAATATGAATTATTTGGATCAATAATTTAATTAAATGATGTAATCTGAGCAGACATGCAGCTGACCTCTCCTGGTCTGTCAGTAGAGGGCGATCTATACTCACCAGTTCACTCACAGTGTGTGCGTGTGTGCGTGTGTGTGTGTGTGTGTGTGTGTGTGTGTGTGTGTGTGTGTGTGTGTGTGTGTGTGTGTAGGTGTGTGTGTGTGCGTGTGTGTGTGTGTGTGTGTGTATTCTAGTCTCAATGTGATTAGTTAATCTGTCAGTAAGCTGTTCATCAAGACTCCAAGTCACTGTACTAATGTGCATTTTATTATTATTATTTATTTGTAAATGACGCTATCCTTCCTGGTTTTTGTGTACCTTTTAACTCCTTCTTTCCCTTCATTCTGTGACACAGATCTACTTAGAAATTAAAAATGTAATTTTAAAAATCAGCTTCAAATGTGTTCAAAATACTCAGAAAATATGTTTGCTTCTTTTAACAGTGCGCGATCAGGCGTTCTCTTAATACATTTTAAATAAAACAGTTTCTTACATTTAACCGTTTTTAAATGAGCAGGTTCTTGGCAACAGCACCAACAGTAGCCTGCTTTTGACAGTACTGGAAATGTTATATTTAACTGATCTGGGGTTGTTAATGACTGGTTTATGTGTGCACCTCTCATTATCTGATTATTCTCTGCAGGTTTAGATTATTATTAAATGAGGGTAAATAATTGAACCCCAAACCTTTGTTTCGCATCACAGTTTTTTTTTTGTTTGTGACCCAGTGCAGCCTGAGTGGAGACAGTTCAGAGAGACTTTAGCGTGTCAGTAATCACCAAAGGAGGTTGCGGAACACAAGGAGAGGTTTTGAACTGACATCTTCTTACTTTTTTGCACCAAACTGATTTCCTGGTGATTAATGATCAGAGTATTTTGTTTTGAAATACACTGACTGATGATCAAAGATGAGAAAAGACAGTGAATCTGTGTGCCATGTGTCTTATACCATGTTTCCAGAATGCTGTGTTATTATTGTGTTGTGCCAGCTGTGTGCAGGCTTCTGCAGGAGGAAGGAAGCTGTGTGTGACCTGACGTGAGTCACACTTTCTCATAGTTTACCCTGTCCTCATAAAGTTCAGTGAACTCGGCACAACTTTAATGATTCTGAAGGCAAAGCAGAGTTTCCTGCAGGATAAATATTGTGGTCACCTGGCGCCTCTATTGTGCCATTACCTTAATGTATTAACTGGACCTCATGGGACCTCAGACATCACTGTTTAAGTATTGTAAAGTGATATAATTCTGGGTGACTGTAAAATTCATGTGTGGTGGTGAACAAGATTTAAAATCTGCTTTGAACACAATAATTTCATCTTGATGTTTTCCAGATCGACTGTGTATGTTTTTCACAGTGTCAGAGCAGCCTGAAGTTGTTAAAATCTGGCTCTTTGTGTGTGTGTGTGTGTGTGTGTGTGTGTGTGTGTGTGTGTGTGTGTGTGTGTGTGTGTGTGTGTGTGTGTGTGTGTGTGAGGGAGGGAGAGAGAAAGTGAGGTTAATGACAGGCTACTCACTGACAGATAATCCGTCTCCCTCTTTCGCTTTCCTCCTCTCTTTGGGAATAATCAGTTTCTTTCCACTCTTCTCCCTGCAGTCATGATAATTATTATAACAATTAACTTCCTTTTCCTGTCTGCCTTGATGAAGAGTCCCAGAGAAGCCTGAACTACCCGTGTCTTCCCTGTTCAGCTCATGTCCAGCCAGGTGTTTCTCTACTTTCACAGAGAGTTGATATCAATTCAATTAGAAGTGATCTCAACCAAAATCTCTAATTTATCTTAGACAGCTGAGTGTTTTATTTATTATCATGTCACTTCAAAATCTTTTTAATAGTGAGGGAGTATTAAAGTGATTGTATGCATCATGTTTTATGGGACAATCCTTCCCGAGCTGTCCTCACAAGAGAGGACAAACACTCTGGACAAGAGAGGAGCCTTGTCTCTGCTTCTGTGGAAGACAATGAAACATGTTTCAGATAAAAAAAGAATCTGTTTATATTTTACTTCCGTATGTAAAATGCTAACTAACTTTTGGATTATAGGTGTACACTTACAGGTAAAACAGATATTTTTACCTTATGGAGCACTGAGAAGATAAGACTGGTTGTTTTTACTATGGGAAGCCAAAGAACAAATCTAATTATTGTACAATTTCCATTTTGATCAAATCAACAAGCAATCACATTTTTATGTATCTCAGTCTAAATGAAAAGAAAAAAGAGGGATGATTAGGAATATTGATGTGCCTTAGGCTTTTTGACTTTACAACTCTGACCCTTTGGAAGCCACTTTAATTATTTCCATGTCAGATTCATTATTTATAATGTGGAATAAATTAGATATGAAGGTTTGAAGGAAAACTATACTTTTTTGACTTGCTTTTTAGCACCCCCTAGAGTCTGTTATTAATTCATTGTTGAAAAACAGAAACTGAAACTTACCTCCCTGCTGCGCGTTTGTATTTTTAACACCTTAATCTAACAGCTGAAATATCTCCTCAACCTTCATTAGTGTCTACAGGAGTGATTCTTCACTAAATGAAACATATGAGCTGTGTTCATTACCTAAAACATGCAGGAAATGTCCTGGAAGCAGACTGCAGCACTAGAATGTCAGCTCCACATTACAAACAGTGGGCGAACTGGCACTCTGATGTTGCAAGTGCGGTATTCTGGTCTTGAGTGACATTTCATTAACCCTGTAAAGGGTCATTTTAGCACAAACTTGCTAAAGAAAATGATTTTAAATATTAAAATTAGCATATGCCTTTAAGATACAAAGATCCCAGTATTTTAAGAACAGAGATTTTTGTTAAAAGTTCTATTATTTTGATGTCTTGTTCAGGAGTTTCAGTAAAACGGAGCAGGAGACAAACAATTTGTGTCTTCACCTGCAGTAACGAGGGTGTTGCTCTGGTCTGCTGTGGTGTGAGGATAGCTAAGCAGATAGGCAAAGATCTCTTTTCTTGTCTGTCTACAACACAACCATCATCCATGGTTAGGGTTAGGGACAAGTAGCAGTGGACCTCTTCCATAGGGCAGCATGAGGAGCTCCATCATTTGAGGGATGATTAGAACAGATCTACTGTTCCTCAGCTTCAAAATAAGCCAGCTGAGGTGGTCAAAAGCATCTGATGCCTCCTGGTTAAATGTTTTACCAGCACATCTTGGTGGACCCCAGGGGAGACCCACATTTTGCCAAAGGTGTTTCCCTGCTGGATCTGTTCTCTCAGTGGCCCAACCATGAATAAAATGCAGAAAATGAATGAATGAATGAATGGACACAATAAAACAAATATGGTTAAAACTGGCCCTGTGATGGATTGGTCACAAGGGCGTCCCCCTTCTCTTGCCAAATGACCACTGGGAATAGACACCCTTTTCCCCAAATCTAGAGAGGGTGAAGCACTTAAGGTAATGGATGCATGGAGGGTTAAAATTAATCTATAAATTATCACATAACTACACTTATTTTCTGTAAACTCCAACCAACCAACCAACCATCCAACCAACCAACCAACCAACCAACCAAACAACCAACCAACCAAACAACCAACTAACCAACCAAACAACCAACCAAACAACCTTGGTATAGCTCTTTACACTACCCAACTACTTTACATTTTAAAAATTGAATTTAAAATCAAGTAAAACACTTTAAAACACTGCAAAAACAACAATAAAACAATAAAATGTAGGTCTTTTATATCCTACCTGAAACAATTCAAACATACTTATTAATGGCAAAAACACTAAAATGACCATCAAAGTTGGTTAATGCTTAGTAAAGTAGGTAAAACCAGATCATTACTCACAATCTACACTTTATATAAGTGGAGCGAAACTTGCATTTGTATCAGAAACAGCAAACTTCAAATGTTCTGCTTGGTTTAAGTGAAAACTAGCAGCTAGAAACATGAAAATGAAAGCAATGAAGGAATGGTAAAATCAAGTTGAAAGATCAACATTTTTTATGAACAAATGAAAATTTGGTGGTGTTTAACTTGTTTTGCCTTTGGCAGCAGAGGTTTCCAGTGACAAGTCTAATTACTGCAGTTATTAATGTTTAAATTAGTTTGGTTCAAAGATAAATGCCATTTGAACATTTTAGGGACAATTCCTGCTTTGGTCACAGAAAGGCATACCATGTCACTGGGACTTTCAGCCCACAGAACGATCAGAATAATTCATTTGGACGTTACATTTCACTGCAAGCTGCTTTCATCATTATTTTAAGGTAGCAGGAGAGATAGCAATCATATTAAGTTTGATCAAAGAAAATTGTGCGTCAGTTGAATGTGGAACATTTGATTTTGTGTCCAGTGCTGAAGTGTGTAACCAGGCCTATTAGGCTGAAGAGCGGTGCTGTCAATCACACAGGGTGTTGGCGGAAGAGGGGAGACGGTATGCAGATACCACTTGCTGTCAACAGTCCAAAGGAAGTGCCTGAGAAAGCTATAACTATGATAAATTTACTCCTTCAATTCTGAGTTCCCTCTCCTCTCTTTCCCTCTCACTAACACATTGTGATAGACATGAATGCTTTCCACACACTAAACTCCCCTCCCCTCTCTAAAACCCAATATTCTACCTCTCGTACCCCTCACCCCCTCTCCAATGGCAGGCAGCGTGCGTGTGACAGATGTATGCTGTAAAGCAGCTCGCTACCGTCCCACTGCCACCCCAATCGGCCCATCCATTTCTGCTTCCATGCCGGAGACCACATTCAGATAAATTTATCGCCATGCATTTATGAAATATTGATGACACCAAAGTGGGAGACGAAGAGTGAAACTTTAGGTTAGGGACTGATCAAAAGGTTTGGCAAGCTTCAGATAGCCAGACACCACAGAGGCACAAATAAACCATGAGACTTTTAAAGAAGTGGAAGAATGACAGCAAGTTTTACAAATCACAGTCAGAACATCAGTTTGAAGAAAAAGATAAAATTTTACCCTGCATCACTTCGTCTTCGTCTTCGTCTTCCTCCACTTATCCGGGTCCGGGTCGCGGGGGCAGCATCCCAACTAGGGAGCTCCAGGCCGTCCTCTCCCCGGCCTTGTCCACCAGCTCCTCCGGCAGGACCCCAAGGCGTTCCCGGACCAGATTGGAGATGTAACCTCTCCAACGTGTCCTGGGTCGACCCGGGGGCCTTCTGCCGGCAGGACATGCCCGAAACACCTCCCCAGGGAGGCGTCCAGGAGGCATCCTGACCAGATGCCCAAACCACCTCAACTGGCTCCTTTCGATCCGGAGGAGCAGCGGTTCTACTCCGAGTCCCTCCCGAATGTCCGAGCTCCTCACCCTATCTCTAAGGCTGAGCCCGGCCACCCTACGGAGGAAACTCATTTCGGCCGCTTGTATCCGCGATCTCGTTCTTTCGGTCATTACCCAAAGCTCATGACCATAGGTGAGGATTGGGACGTAGATCGACCGGTAAATCGAGAGCCTGGCTTTCTGGCTCAGCTCCCTCTTCCCCACGACAGATCGGCTCAGCGTCCGCATCACTGCAGACGCCGAACCAATCCGCCTGTCGATCTCCCGATCCCTCCTACCCTCACTCGTGAACAAGACCCCGAGATACTTAAACTCCTCCACTTGAGGTAGGACCTCTCCCCCGACCCGGAGGTGGCAAGCCACCCTTTTCCGGTCGAGAACCATGGTCTCAGATTTGGAGGTGCTGATCCTCATCCCAGCCGCTTCACATTCAGCCGCGAACCTACCCAGCAAGAGCTGAAGGTCAGAGCTGGATGAAGCTAGGAGGACCACATCATCCGCAAAAAGCAGAGACGAGATTCTCCTGCCACCAAACTCGACACACTCCACACCACGGCTGCGTCTAGAAATTCTGTCCATAAAAGTGATGAACAGAACCGGTGACAAAGGGCAGCCCTGGAGGAGTCCAACTCTCACTGGGAACAGGTCCGACTTACTACCGGCTATGCGGACCAAACTCACGCTCCTCTGGTAAAGGGACTGAATGGCCCTTAACAGAAAGCCACCCACCCCATACTCCTGGAGCGTCCCCCACAGGGTGCCCCTGGGGACACGGTCATAAGCCTTCTCCAAATCCACAAAGCACATGTGGATTGGTTGGGCAAACTCCCATGCCCCCTCCATCACCCTTGCAAGGGTATAGAGCTGGTCCACAGTTCCACGGCCAGGACGAAAACCACATTGCTCCTCCTCTATCTGAGATTCAACTATCGATCGGACCCTCCTCTCCAGTACCTTGGAGTAGACCTTTCCAGGGAGGCTGAGGAGTGTGATCCCCCTATAGTTGGAACACACCCTCAGGTCACCCTTCTTAAAGATGGGGACCACCACCCCGGTCTGCCACTCCCTAGGAACTGACCCCGATGACCACGCAATGTTGTAGAGACGTGTCAACCATGACAGCCCTACAACATCCATAGCCTTGAGATACCCAGGACGAACCTCATCCGCCCCCGGGGCTCCGCCGCTGTGTAGTTGTTTGACTACCTCAGCAACTTCTGCCCCCGAGATCGGACAGTCCATCCCCAGGCCTCCCAGCTCTGGTTCCTCCTCGGAATGCGCATTGGTGGGATTGAGGAGCTCCTCAAAGTATTCCTTCCACCATCCGACTATAGCCTCAGTTGACGTCAGCAGCTCCCCATCCCCACTATAAACTGTGAGCGAGTTGCTGCCTTCCTCTCCTGAGGCACCAGACAGTTTGCCAGAACCTCTTTGGAGCCGATCGATAGTCTTTCTCCATGGCCTCACCAAACTCCTCCCACGCCCGAGATTTTGCCTCGGCAACTGCCACTGCTGCACCCCGCTTGGCTATCCGGTACCTGTCTGCTGTCTCCGGAGACCCACAGACCAGCCACGCCCTGTAGGCCTCCTTCTTCAGCCTGACGGCTCCCCGAACCTCTGGTGTCCACCAGCGGGTACGGGGGTTGCCACCACGACTGGCACCGGCCACCTTACGACCACAGCTAGCAACAGCCGCCTTGACAATCGCAGAGTGGAACCAGGCCCACTCGGACTCAATGTCCCCCACTGCTCTCGGGACGTGGTCAAAGCTCTGCCGGAGGTGGGAGTTGAAGACCGTCTTGACAGGTTCTTCTGCCAGGCGTTCCCAGCAGACCCGCACTATGCGTTTGGGTCTGCCAGGTCTACACGGCATGTTCCCTTGCCATCTGATCCAACTCACCACCAGGTGGTGATCAGTTGACAGCTCCACCCCTCTCTTCACTCGGGTGTCCAAAACATACGGCCGCAGGTCAGATGATACGACTACAAAATCTATCATCGACCTGTGACCTAGGCTGCCCTGGTACCAAGTGTACCGGTGGGCATCCTTATGTTCGAACATGGTGTTCGTTATGGCCAAACTGCGGCTTGCACAGAAGTCCAATAACAAAACACCGCTCGAGTTCTGATTAGGTGGGCCGTTCCTCCCAATCACACCCCTCCAGGTCAAGCTGTCATTGCCCACGTGAGCATTGAAGTCCCCCAGCAGGACAATGGAGTCCCCTGATGGAGCACTATCTAGCACTCGTCCCAGGGACTCCAAAAAGTGTGGGTACTCTGAACTGCTATTTGGCCCATAAGCACAAACAACAGTCAGGACCCGTTCCCCGACCCGAAGGCGCAAGGAAGCTACCCTCTTGTCCCCCGGGGTAAACCCCAACACACAGGCAGAGAGTCTCGGGGCTAACAAAAAGCCAACCCCAGCCCTCCGCCTCTCACCCGGAGCAACTCCAGCAAAGTAGAGTGTCCAACCCCTCTCCAGGTCTCGGGTTCCAGAGCCAATGCAATGTGTCGAGGTGAGTCCGACTATATCTAGCCGGTACCGCTCAACCTCTGCCACAAGCTCCGGCTCCTTCCCCGCCAGCGAGGTGACGTTCCATGTCCCAAAAACTAGTTTTCTTGTCCGGGGATTGGACCGCCAAGGCTCCCGCCTTGGTCTGCCACCCGATTCGCATTGCACCGGACCCTTCATGTTCCTCCTGCGGGTGGTGGGTCCACAGTTGGACGAGCCCATGTATCCGGTTCGGGCTGGGCCCGGCCGGGCCCCATGGGCGAAAGCCCGGCCACCAGGCGCTCGCTCACGGGCCCCAACCCCAGGCCTGGCTCCAGGGTGGGACCCCGGTAACCCTCCGGGCCGGGTACTCCGACTCTTCGTTTTAACCGCCATGAAAGATCCTTCGAACCGTTCTTTGTCTCACCCTTCACCTAAGACCAATTTGTCATGGGAGACCCTACCAGGGGCACTAAGTGCCCCAGACAACATAGCTCCTAGGATCATTAGGGCACTCAAACTCCTCCACCACGATAAGGTGACGGTTCAACTTATCAGTTAATTTTGATAAGATGCAAAACTTCATAAAACCTTCTCATTGGCCCAGTGGTATGAGTGTCTTCTCTGGGACCGGGAGAGCAGGGTTCAAGTCCTGGTCAGGCCGTACCAAAGACCCTAAAAATGGGACCCAATGCCTCCCTGCTTGATACTCAGCTTTGAGGGGTTGGATTGGGGGGGGGGGGGGGGGGGGGGTGTAAACCACCAAACTGTTCCCGAGCATGGCCACTGCTGCAGCTCACTACTCCCCACAAGGATTGGCCAGTTGCGGTGATGTAATTTCACCAGTGTGTTTGATGACTAATGGGACTTTAACTTTAAAATGATATTTGAGACAGACTCATTACATGCAAAGTGAGATATTTCAAGCCTTACTTTTTATAATTGTGATGATTATGGCTCATAGTTTATGCAAACCCCAAATTCAAAATCTCAAACAATTCAAGTGTCACACTACAATCAGCTAGAAAGCACACCTGCAAAGGATTCCTGAGCCTTTAGGTGGTCTTTCAGTCACTGAACACCAGTCACAACTAATGGTGCCAACCATCTCAGTGGTTGAGATGCACAAGTAACAGTTTAAAATTCCAAGATTTGAATTGTTTAAGGTGTTGTAAATGTTCTCCTGAGGGGCCCTCTTTTGTGAAGCTTAATTTCTTCAGGAGAATCGTTCTCTAATTTCCCAATCATGCTCTGACTGCAGTCTACTGTGGGTAAGGTGCAGGCTCCTCATTACTGCTCCACAAAAATACAAAATCCTAATTATTTGGCCTTGTGATGGACTGTCAACCTGTCCGCTGTGTCCGCCACCTCTCACCTGGTGAATGCTGGAGATGAGCACTCTAATATGAAAAATGTTGTTTCAGAAAATGAACGAATGAATGAATGAATGAATATAACACTCCTTTACCGCAACTACAGAGTACGTCAATAACTCAGAAAAGTCAGAACCCCTTCAGATGAGAAGTTAACTTCTTTAGGAGCCTTGAGGGGTCTATTTCAGTCTGAGCCTGAGGACCAGTTCTTCATAAAGAAGTAGATTGACATCTGTAGAAGAACTTCCAAAACAGTTTAATTCAGTTTTGCTAATTGACACATTTAAATGACATCGTTGACAGAATGTTTCCACGTGTGTACCCAAACAGCCCATATGGTAAAACCACATGAATGAAAAGTGTTTTCACATGAACATGTTAGAAATATTCCTCAGCCGCACTTTCCACATGCATAACAGATGTTTCACATGTTCAACAAACTTCACATGTGATTTCTAACATGTGTATTTGATGTGGTTTCAATGTAAGGAGATCAAACCAAATCTGTTTACAACATAAGTGGGATAAGATTAGTGAGCATGGCTATCCCTACAGTCAGGCTGACCCATGAGTTCAACAAAAACCTTTGAGTGTCATCATGGCATTTTAATAATGGTGGTGTGTGATTGGATGGACCCAGCTGCACCACCCATACCGTAAAATACCTGGAAATGTTTATATTGTAGTGGTGTTGCATCAGATGGCGGTTTTGAGCCATTTGTTGCTTTTACTGGCTTTTACAAACAAAAATGATCTGTTCTAATCTCATGTTTCACTTTCAAACCATTGTAAAGCACTGTTCAATCCTTCATAGTCCCAAACTTTAACGTGTGATGTACCAAACTCTGTTCATCAGTCTACAAGTTTAATTCACCCGCTCACACATTTTCTAGACCACTTAGTTCTCAGTTGGGTCATGAGGAGCTGGTGCCCATCCCCAGCAGTCCTCAGAAAAGAGGTGGAGGACACCCTGGACATGTCGCCAGTCCATTCACATTTAGTTCTTGCTCTTTGCATAAATAGTAGCAAAAAATTTCTAGTTAATAAGTTCAAAACCTAATTTCCACTGGCCTTGTTTGTGTCACCTTTGTAGGACCAGAAGATTAACTCTGCAGAGCCAAGCGATATGTTCGATCACCATTCCTGGATCATAAGATTTTCATGAAAATGTAAGGTGCCTCAATAATCCTATTTTGTGTAGTTTTTACTCTATGTCATGTGACTCAAAACACATTTTAAATTCATTAATCTGCTGATTTCTGACATTGCTACTAGTGTCACATTGGTTGTGTTTCATTCTACGGAGATATCCTACGAAACAAAATTCCATTGAGAAATAACCACAAACCACAGTCAGTCAAACTTTGATGATGGTTGGTAGACTCTGAAAATGTGATGCTATGGAGTCACATTTTAGACTTTATAGAGATGAATAACAACCTCTAGAATAACAATTTCCAGACTGACAGAGATAAATGGGGTAAAACGTATGTATGTCCAATTAAGGTGAGTCAGCAGGCTGTGTTGTATCATTGGATGAATCAGTGTTGACATGAAAAAAATCTGCACACCTTCAGTCTTCAGAAGGGGAGAACATTCTGTATGAACAGCAGAGACTTTATTCTGATTAAAGGTGCTTTAATCTGGCTGTGGCAGTCAAATTCAAGACATTTTATTCTTTGGAAAATCAAGAGAACAAGCTGAATGTGACTCAGATTTGAACAGCAAGTTCTGTCCATTACATGCATGTGTGTGTACAGTATGTGTGTGTGTTGGCAGTTGTTTTGGTTTTATTGTGGTACAAAACCAGCACATAAACCTTGCAAGTATCTAATATGGTCAGAAGAACGATGAGAATTCTTGAACTGTGAGCTAATATTCTCTCTAATGATAATCTCCGTTGCTATTACTCCTCAGACAGAAATTACCCGAACACCACAGATCAGAGCAGAACAACCTGTTTCATTCAGGACATTCTGTCCAATAGTCCATGCGTCAAAGCAAAAGACAGCTTACTGCATGCAGATGTATTGACTCTAGTGATAATTGTGAAATGCCATTGTTAGACATTATTATATATTATTTTCACAGTGTGCTGTTGGGTCATGATGAAAAAAAAATCAGTGAATGAGGAGGCTGTCAACAAACATGACTCATCTTTTATGGATGCATTCCTTCGCCCTCTGTCCATTCTGGTAAACACACAATTCTTGTTTTCTTGGACTACCTCCCACCACAACCTTCAGTATCCACTGCACCTCCCTCACTCTCCCACACTGCCTTGTTGTTTTCCATCCATCTGTCTTTCCCTCTGTCCCCTGTCCTATCAACAAGGTGAGTCACAGCACTGCCTGTGTCAGGGGCTAGATGTTTAGTCCTCTCCTTTTAGCCTCTGAAGGACAAACACACAACAAAAAGTGATCCAAACCGGCCAAACATGATGATGATGATGTTGGAACTTTCCACCCTCATCGTGAGCAGGCCCGCTGCTGTATTTGGTCAGATAAATACAGTGTCAACAACACTCAGTGTGAATGTAAAGATCTTCAAGGCCGCAAATGAAGAAATGACAAAATAAAGGGGGTTGTAGAACATGGGCATGGTCATTTGTCAGCAAAGTGTTTGATTCCTAAGATTAGATTCCATGTAAAAGACTTAAAAAATCATGATTGCGCCGGCATTTTTTTGTTTTGTACAAAACATTTTTATCTTGTGGCTCATTTGACATGTTGTTCATTTCCAGTTGAGCTTGTGATCATTTTTTAAATACAGATATTTTTAGAGTGAAACTTTTAAACCCCTGCAAGATACTTGCTCAGCATAAAAAACAGATGTGGACTAAATTACTGGTACCCTTTTGTCAATGAAAGAAAAACCCACAATGGTCACAGAAATAACTTGAATCGGGCCAAAGTAATTATAAACAAAAATTCTATGAAATTTAACCTTTGAAAGTCAGACATTGTTTTCAACTGTGCTTCAACAGAACTATTAAAAAAATAAAAACTACCTCATGGATGGAATCTTGTAACCAGTCAGTGGGCCTATATACAGAGCTACCTGTGCTGTTTGGTGACACGGTGTGTACCACACTCAACAAGGACCAGAGGAAGAGAAGGAAAGAGTTGTCTCAGGAGATTAGAAAGAGAATGATAGACCAGCATGTTAAGGTAAAGGCTATGAGACCATCTCCAAGCAGCTAGATGTTTCGGTGACTACAGTTGTATTTATCACTCAGAAACTTGATATTGAAGAAAAAGGTGACTCAGATTAGATTATATTCTGTTCTTGTTGTATCCTGTTCCATGTTTGTGCTTTTTTGGTTTCTTCAGATGGTTGAGTGACTGAGTTTTGTTCGTTGTTTAATCTCTATCACAAACACACTTGCATTCAAATGTGTGTGAAAACACAAAGAAACAATGGTTATAAACACCTACACTAGATATGAACTAAGCACATAACCTTCCTTTTCATTGTAGAGGTTACACCGAGCTTCATATTGTCATAAAATATTGTTTTGTTTGTTTAAACATGCCAACATTGGCAACAGTTCCCACCGCCAGAGGAACAGATACAGTATCTTGTCCTAAATCCTAAAACACATCCTAGCGGTTCATTTCCCCACGTTTAGTTTTAAACCACAACTGCCACCAAAGAAAATCATCAGAGAAGAGCCACATTGAAGAAAATGTAATATTTCTCGACATTTGTCAGATTTGTTCCTATGTAGCTCTATTATGGACCTTCTTAACCTAGACTGACTTTGATCAGTAAAACCATACAACCATAAAGAAACTGGGTCTAAATGACGTGAGAGGCAGGTCCAGGTCTCTGGGCGACACCATATTAGACACCATGTTTCCTACTACATAAGCCCGCGAGGACAAGACTCATTTACTAATCTGTAACAAGCAATTACAAAACTTTTGCCATTCATAAACATTGTTGTTTTACACATTTACCTCTTCGCTTGTTGTCGGTGATGAAAAGGAGTCTAATCGCTTGTCAGTTTACTGGAGATTGAATAATCTGACAAAGTACTCGTTTGACCCCATGGACATCCCTTGGTAAGATCTTACTTGAACACAAAAATACAGCTTGCTTGCAATAATTTGGGTATGTACTGCCCCCTATCGACAGGGAAATTACATACCATCTCTTAAAATAAAGGATCTGAGTGTTTAGTTTTATTTAATATTTATATTTGTCATCCATCCACTGCCAAAGGAACACATTTAATGTTTGTGGGACATCATTATTTTTAATGTCCAGGTTTTTGTTTGTGAATGGTGCTCCTTTAGGAGGAAGCTAAAGAAAACCAAGACCAAATGTTTACCTAAATTCCTTTTATTGCTGCATATTTGCCCTTCTGACACCTCCTCCTGTTTGTGTTTCACTCTGTGAAGTGAAGTGAAGTCAATCCCAGCATCAAGTTCATTCGTGTTAAGCAGCGACAGATTGAGGTGTCTAGTTTCCTAATCAGCTGTTTCACACCTAAAAGTGAACATGTGTGTTTTATTCTGAAGGAGCAGTCTGACGTTGGTTTTCTTTAGAAACTTCTGCATCCGTTATCCAAACGTTTCACCCCAGGGATAGACACATGAGTATCTGTTCTTGGTGTAAAAGAAAATACAAATATGAGCAACACTCATAAAGATCCTCAGTTTGAACCTTTTTCTTTTATTCCACATCTTTTTTATCCTTTCATTCCTTCTTATCAATCCATGTCTTCCTCTCCCCCCAGCAGACGCACACACAGACGCGCTGAATCCTTCCTAAATCACTGTTTGACAGAAAGAGGGAAAGAAAAGGAGTGGTAGAGAGAGTGAGATAAAAAGGGCAGAAAGATAGAGAGGGGAAAAAGAGAGGGATGAGGGTTTGAGCATACATGGAATGAACCTATCAATCCAGGGTGCCTATTATCCCATGTGAAATGCCTCTTGCGAGCAGACGCCTAGTTAGTGTGCCTGTTCAAAATTAATAAAACGCCAGCCGAGTCTGGGCTGAGACTCCGACAGGCCGGGTTATTGATTAAGTCATGTCACAGGAATGGAAGGCTCTGCCATTAAAAGTACAAATTATGCAGCACGTTTAGCCATGCCTCTTATTCATGTAGGAGACAGGCACGAGTCACTGGAAGAATGGAAGCCCACTCCATTTTCTTACACCGTCTCCTGCATCTCTCCCACCATTGTTACCGTCCCCTTTTGTTGTATTTAGGATCGTAATAATATGAAGCTGTTTAAAAAGAGGTTAGCCTTCCCGTGTCTGGAACTGGCCTGAGACAAGACGTGCCAGAAAAAAGACAAAGATGAGGACGAGAAAGAGTGATGGCTTTGTCGTTCACTTCAGGACAAAGAGAGCTCACGGTAGGGGGGTGGTGGTGCAGTTAAACCTTAAACACAGAGACGATACAGAGACTGTGAGCACGCTTTAGGAGTAAGAGCTTTCAGTGGAAATAAGTGATGTAACAAATTTAATATCAGATTGACTCACAGCCAAATGGCAAGAGCGATGTAGAGAGAGAGTTGAGACGAGGTGAAGTTGATGGAGACAAAGTCGTTCACAGGTTTGTCGCAAGAGTTCTGGTGCAACACGCTGAGAGTAACTAGACTGGATCAGTGTGCAAGGCTTCAATCAGAAGGCCTCTTCCCTGCTGTTTCTCTCCCAAACACATAGGTTGATTTCCGTCCTTTTAAGTGTCTGCGTGTTGTGGTGGCGGAGGGGTTGAGTGGCGGAGGCGGAGGGAGATAGATGGGAGGGAAATGAGAAGATGGGGATGTGTCAATAATTTATAGGTAGTGCTGTGTGTCAGAAGGGCAAAACGAGCGCTACAGTAACCGTGGCTCCTAAGGCCACCATCAGGTTTAGAGCGCAGGCTTTTGTTAGCACAACATCCTCCCACATGTGCGTGCACGCAGACAACCAGAGGCATATGCAAATGAGCATTTCCACGTACACTCATAAATGCAGTACTCACCCTTGTGCACAGCAGACACAAAGCCACAAACATGGAAAGAAAATAACACAACAACAAAAAAAAACCTCTCAGCTACACCTCAGTCACCTGGCAGGTCATTAATTTCATGATGCAAAAACCAGAACGCCAGAGATGAAGATGGAGAGGGGAGAGACAGCTCAGTGTGTAAGCACGTGTGTCCTGATCTACCTGGAAAGCATCCACCGAGCCCCTTCAGAAAGCCCTGTTTATGCATATGAAAGTCTTTTTGTTGTTCTGGATTTTATTGTTGTTTCCAAAGCGCTAAAGCCGTCGTGACAAACCGTCAGATCTTAGACGTTACTGGAGGAGAGTATTCTGAATGGCAGTGACTTTGCTCCATGATTTATTACTGATCAGAAGTCACAAACGAGACCTTGTTCTGTCTGGTTCTGGACAAAGGCTCTCACTCTTCTGTCTCATTAGATTCCAAAAACAGTCATTAAGAATATTAAAATTAGCTTCATGGAAGAAAAGTGTTAGTCAGTAATAAATATTATTGCACACCCCAAACTTTCTGGGTAAAAAAAGAAGCTTTGATGAAGAGAATGAGGCAGGAAGAAGTGTGGGTCTAATTAATCTGCTAATCGGGCCTATTACAGAGCAGATGCTGGAAAATTAAAGCAAACCCCGTTTCTCTCTTTGTTGATTTCTGCTTCCCTTCTCACTCATCTGAAGGACCTTTTGGCAGTCAGTCCATGTTTCCTTTTACATCTTGGGTAAAGAGCCATTTGTGGCTAATGGCTCAGCGTGCGGCAGGCAGACTGCCCCCTTGGCAATGCCTGCTGGAGTAGCAGAGGGCTTTAAGATGGCACGGAGCAGTAAAAATTGTTAGCTGAATAAAGATCCACTGCAGGGAGAGATAGATTAGCTTTATGGTCCTCCACGCACACCAGGTTGTTTAACATACTGTGGTGGAAGAAGCAAATGATTGCATGAGATGTGATTAGAAAGCTAAAATTGGATCTCTTTGACACGAATGTTTCTTTACACGTGTGAATTTGTATGTGGCATGTACGTCTGGTTTTGTTTTGTGACTTTGGGCAAAAAAAAAAATGGTCTGAGATGAGGGAGAGCAGTCTTGGAAGCAACAGAACGACAGAGTGGTAGAGGATGGGGGGATGTGTGGGGGGAGGTGGGGGTGTGAGAGCTGAATCAGCGGGTAGCTCCGCTAATCGCCGCAGCTCATCTGTTAATGGAGTTAATGAAGAATGGGAGCGAACCAAATGCGCTGAGATGAGAGAAGTTCCACCACACTGCATAGGCTGCTGCTCTGTGTGTGTGTGTGTGTGTGTGTGTGTGTGTGTGTGTGTGTGTGTGTGTGTGTGTGTGTGTGTGTGTGTGTGTGTGTGTGTGTGTGTAATACACGCTGTCCTATCGACAAACACAATCACACACTCACTGGCTTTTTATTTCTTTCACTTGTCCCCCTGCTATCCAGCTGTGTTCATCACCTTTTCAGCACCTTTTGACGTACTTGTTTTTGCACCTTCCCCCAGCTATAGCTTTAATCTGCAGCTTTCGCACTCATCCTCCCACACTGTCACCCTAAAATACGTACATGTGCACATTTTCCTCGCCTGTCCTGTTTCCATATGCTCTTTTCTTTTGCCTCATGAGGTGCTCATCCCCCTCTGCAGACCCTCCACCGTTCCCTGGCGAGGAGATAAATTGTGACAACACGGCATTTGCGTGCGAGGTGAAGAGATATTCAGTGATGCCACGTGGACCTCTCACCCATCTGATAAGGCTGATGGAATGACACATCCCCACAGAGACACTTACAGCCACTGCTCACTTGTTACAGGCTCAGTGGCACTTATTAGCAATTTATTAAACACTTGTTATTGACACAGCAGTTATCACTCATTTGAGATACTATTTTTGAGGCACACTTCCACCAATCAAACATTCAGTGAGAGAGAAAACCTCTAGCTCTGACTGGTGAAGATGTCTTCTGGTGAAAATAAAGGTCCCTCGAATTACACGAGAGGATTTATGAGCAGCGTTCACCAGGATGTTTCAACCCAGACTCAATTATTATCACTTAATGCTAATAGCTGATGATCATCATCAACACATACTTTGAATTTTCTTTCTCAAAAACGTTGGAATCAACTGATGAAGTCTACTTTGCTTTCTGGTGAGTCAATTTTAAAAATCTTAAAGGTGTGATTGAATGAAAAAGCATTTTTAAATGTTTTTTCTGATTATAATCTGTCACTCTGTGTTTTTCAAACAGGCTGAACATGAAAATAGTCTCCTACACCTATCCCCTGCAGTAGCTTCTGATAGAAAATGTATGGTGAAACTCTAGGATTTGAAAATCCCTACAGATCTACGTCACACTGTGAATTTACAATCATGGACTCACCCATCTTCACTCACGATGAAGGCTGTTGTTGGTTTAGCGTACGGGAATTAGCATCAGACATCTCAGCTAGTTTAAGCTAACTGTTAGCATTAGCAACACCACCACACAGCATAAGCTCCTCCAGGCTTGTGTTCAGTGTTGTGCCCGAATGCTTTCATTGAACGATCGTTCGTCTTTTTTCGTGAACGTGAACTGAATTATTTTGTATTTTGCCTGACGAACGTTAAAGTGAGCGCTTTCGATCTTGACGTGCACGAACGGGTTTATGAATGCTTTCGAGCTCCAGATCTCCACGGAGCTAAAGCCTAGCTAAAACATTCTGTTAACCATAGTGTTTATAAAAACTTTATATTATTTATTTGCTTTGTTTTTTACATTTGGGGCTGATTGTTACTCTTTATGACCCAAGCTCTATATTTATTTTATTTTCCTTTGGGCAAACAAGTCAGAAAATTCACAGAATTCGAGAAGTTCCTTAATTTGAAGATAATTAAATGTTTTGCACTTTGAATATTGCAGTTTGAGGTACACCTTTGTGTCCTATCTCAGCCTGGCTCTTCTCCATGGTTGTTAATACTTTTTTTGAAAACCATTCAAACAGTTTTCCCTCATGTTATTGAGAATATATATATATATATATATATATATATATATATAGTATTGCCATGTGGACCTCCCACCCATCTGATAAGGCCCTCACACGCAAATGCTGTTCACACATGTAAAAAAAAGAACAATGACCTTGTTCATTTTTGGAACAGCAAACTCAGTTCAAAAATTTTAAGATCATTAACTAAAATTGAAATAGCTAATTTTAAAATGTATGAACTGAACTTTGAACTAGTTTGTGGTAAAACAAACTTTGCTTGTGCTATTTGTGGAGTTAAAACATCCACAATGCAAGTAGCCTGGCCTGCCAGACTCGTCCTATGTTTAATTCTGCACAGCGAAAGAGTCTGGTAACTCACAGGCAGAGAGGCACATGAAGGGCGGGACTAGCCAGCTCAAAAATAACCAGTCAGAAAAAAGACGTAAATGCGGACTCTACCATGCGACAATCTCAGGAGACTTCCTGAGAGTGTGTGAATGATTGTTTGTTTATATGTGGCCCTGTGATGGACAGTCAACCAGTTCACAGTGTCCCCGTCTCTCGCCTGATGACCACTGGAGATCGGCACCAGCTCCCGTGACCCTAATGAGGATGAGTTTCATGAATCCATCTGATTAAATTTGAGCTCTGACAAAATGGACTCCTATTAAAAGATGCACAGTGAGGAAAATGAAGCTGTCGCTGCGTCTCTTTACATCTGCCTGTTTTCTGCAGTCAAACCTCGACTAAAATATGTCACTTAATTTGCACAAATTAAAAATGTTATTTTGTTGCGCAGTATTGTAGAAATACAAACATAGTTAGCCTAATGAGTTTACAGTGAGAGACTCTCCAAGTGTTGTGCACTCACACACACACACACACACACACACACACACACACACACACACACACACACACACACACACACACACACACACACACACACACACACACACACACACACACACACACACACACACACGTGCACACACTTCCAATCTGCTGGTTAATCATCTGTGTAAAGCACCATATCTATCTTTCAATTTCCCTCCATTACTGCAGACGCTGGCTTGATTAGGCCCTTATTCTCCTGAGATTGAGACATTAAAGCGCGGTAGTGATGTATTCACACATGTTGGCACGATGTCACACCAAGCCAGGGACAACTCATCTGCCACCGCCGTGCCAGAACACGCTGGTGACGTTTGATGAAGTGCTTCGTGTCATTTGTTGCTTGTTGCTGTCAGCCTCTCCTTCTGTTCTCTGTCACTTTCAGTTCTTTAGAGTAAACCAGACCTTCCGTTTGCAGATGGTTTTCACTCCATTCCTGCTTACATAAGGCCCTTTAACAAGACTCTTTTTGCGTGATTGGAGGTAGGATAAGAAAAAGCTGAGAATGGGTATTGGTTTCTTTATTTTTAAGAATTTGATAAATTCCCTGAAATTCTCAGTTTTTTGGTTCCGTACCTGCAAGAGTTCTGAAATATGTGACTTTTTACTTGAAAAAGAGCTTCACTTGAGCAAAGCTTGCACAGAAGAAGCACAGAAAGGGAGGGGCAGTTGCATTGAACCAAGAAGCAAAGATGTCTTGAGTTCTGGGCCATTTCCTCCAAGGACAATAACCCCCATCTTGTTTAACAACTCACCCGGCGGGGACTATTACATTAATTTTAATTGGCTCCCCCTTTAATTGCCCAGGTGGAAGATGGGGGTTGTTTAATCCCCCCCCCCCCCCCCCCCCCCCCCGACGTTCCTAAAGTTGCCAAAATGAAGGCTGGGCTGAAGAAAGAGCTTCCACAGGAATCCTTCATTTTCTTTGGAGAGAAGAAATCTCCAAAATGTGTGAGTTTCAAGTGGAGCAGGGAGGCAGCAGGTAGACTGGGCAGTAGAGAAACCATCACACGTTACGGCCCGAGACAATTGCCCTCCTGCTATTAGTACATCGCTGCCAATCGTCCATGCTTCTGTCCTGAACAGCTGGTAGAGATTGAAAAATCGAGATGGAGATGGAACGGTGCACTGGTTAATGACAGGGAAAGAGAGAAGTGTGGGTCGATCGGGGGTGGAACAAGAGGTTGAGAAGATGCACACTGAGGTGAAGCAAAGTGAAAGTAAAGGATGCTGTGGCGGGAAGGGTAAAAGAGCAGTAAAGTGCAGCAGTGGTGACGGCTGAGCTCAGCTCCACTCTTTTGCAGCCCTGTAAGTTACTTTGTTAAACGAACAGTGATTGTACAAATTAATAGCATTGAATGTTATTCGTTACGGCTGTCAAGGAGAAAGTCCTTCTTTAATTAAGCTTTATCTGCTCTACATTTATCTTCATCTCCACATTGCACGTTAAATGTGACTTTTGTTTCTTTGCTGTTTAAAAAAATCTTTTCTATAGTTTATCTACATCTTTTTTCTTCTATGGTGACATGCTTGTATCTCTTTAGCACACACTCTTTCAGAATTAATGAGCTAAAGTGAGTTTTCTGTTTAGGAAGCACAGGAAAGCACGTCCTATCCTTCACCTGCAGGCTCCTTTGCTGGATGAATGTTGGACAAAGCAAAGAAGAATGAGGACAATGGAGATCACAGGGATTTACAAACCCTTCGCATCCGAGTGCAGGGATTCCCCCAGTCCTTTCTAACAATAGAAAAGGAAGGAAGACGTGTGCAGGCCCCTTGTATGTGCCAGGTGGTAATGAGAGACGGGACAGTGCTGAAGAGAGTGAGTTTGTGTGACAGGGGCAGTACACAGAAAAGGAATAATGGGAAACCTTAGCCAATAAAATGTCCTTAATAAAGACATGTGGCAGTCTTACTCCTAATACAATCAATCATTATGCAAGTGAATTTGGAATGGTGAGACATAGAGACAGGATAAAAAGTCTTCAAATGCAAATTCCTGGCTTTGCACCAAAACCAAACTGCAAAACATACTCAATACTTTGATGTTGATCATTTTCAAGTTCTTTATTTATAATTAAAGTTTAAAAATATTCACCATTTGTTAGAGTCCAGAGCTGCACAGTGGTGCAGTGGTTAGCATTGTTGCCTTGCAGCAGGAAGGTCCTGGGTTCAAATCATAGGGTCTTTCTGCGTGGCGTTTGCATGTTCTCCCTTTGCATGTGTGAGTTCTTTCCAGATACTCTGGCTTCCTCACAGTCCAAATCATGACTGCCAGGTTGATTGGTTTCTCTAAAATTGCCCGTAGGTGTGTGTGTTTTTGCTTGGTTGTTTGTCCTGTGTGTCCCTGTGTTGCCCTGCGGTGGACTGGCCACCTGTCCAGGGTGTACCCTGCCTGTTTGCCCAGAGATTGCTGGAGATAGGCAGCAGCCCCACGCGACTGTGTTGATAAGCAGATAAAGAAAACGGATGGATGGATGTTAAAGTCCAGAAAGGCTTTTCTTTCTGGAGAATTAGTTCATGACCTACAGGACTGGTGAGCTAAAAGCTTATAAACATTTACTCTACCAACTTTTTCCTCATCATGTGGTTATTTATATGAAATTCTATGGATATTTAACAGTGAAAATGTGACACTTCCTTTTCATGCAAGGGCCATTTTAGTCCACAACTTCTTTTGCATGAACCAGTGTGAGATTTAGGAGATTTAGATGATTAGATTATTTTTTTAAAGAAGACTCTGAACAGCCATTGATTCTCCGTCCTGTCAAACATTAATTATATTAAACTTAAAATCAGTATAATGTAATGACTGTTTATTTATATGACATGTTTGGCTTATTTGGAAATGCATTTTCCTGCTTTTTTGAAAAGAAAAGGAGAAAACAAAATTTTCCAGATGCTGTTTCTTTTTCCAGAGTCTAAAACCAAACAGTCAGCTCCTGTTCTGACCTTGAACTTGATTCCTTTAACTTTTTGAACTTAGAGACTATCTCAAGTGGCTGACGTCCGACTTCTTACTACAACATGACTCACTGTGCAGCATTAGCGTCAGCAGTGCATTTTGGCCTTGAAGAGGACAAGCGTGTACGTTCAAATACAACACAGCATCTTCTAAGCAATGGAATAAAATCACTGTTTAACCACACAGTTCATTTTGTTTTCTAGCAAAAACAATATTCCTGGAACGCCTTGTCCAAAAGCGGTGGCTAAAAACAGACAGTTCTAGAAATGACTTTCACTTAATAACCTCTGGCTTCATCTTCCGTGGTTGAAAAGAGAAAGCAAAGGAGAAAAGGACAGAAATGAGAGGTTTCTAGATAAAGAGTTCTTATCTAAATTGCCTTGGCCCTGACCTTTTTGTCCTATGACTTTAGAAGGTAAATCAAAACAGCATCCTGACATCTGACCCAGCAGCATGTGAGCCTTTACTGATAAACTCTGCAGGAACTTCTGCAATATTTGACACGTTATTTTTCTGTTGAAAGAATGATACGCTATTGTAAGAAATCAAACATTAATAATTGCAAGTAGGTCATAAAACATTGCTTAAACTCATTGCACGTGTGTTTTATTTGCTAAAGGCCTTTAGAGGATGGGGCCATCAAGGGCTTCCCTGCAGCTGGATCCTGTCTAATGTGTTCTGCAGAAGAATTCTCCCTCGTGAACTTTGGCACATTTCACTTGGTCACCAATGTAATTGCTACATTTGAATTCTCTGTGGAAAACAGACCATTTTTAAAAATAGATTTAAAACAATTACCTAATAGGCGATGAGCTAAAAAGTTAAGCAACATCACCTGAAGAATAAGCTGGAGGCAGAGCCTTTAGGCCCTTGGTGTCGGATGGGGCAGGCTTACAGCTCATTGTGCATGTTCTGTTAAAATGCAAGTTGTGGATACATATATTCCAAGTCTCAAGACATATTTATATGTGTGGGTTAATTTCTTCTCCCTTCTTATTTCTTTTTGAAGTTATGCAATATTTCTGGCTGACGTTGAGTTCTGCAGTCCAGAAATCGCTGAGCTTATCCTGCAGATCATCCTGCTGGGTGGCTGTTCTGTGGTGTTGCGGTTTCTTCTGCATTGATTTAGGTTCCCTCAGAGCCATAATTAAAACTCAGTTATGTGTGCATCAAGATGAAAGTGGCAGCAATATATAAAAAACTATTTAATGGAAACTGAATTTTACTCTTATTGTTTTATAATTTGCAATTTATTTGCTGCACAATGAATAATCTCAGTGTTTTAAAAGAGATTACTTAGACGTAATGACTGGATAGCATGCATTTACTTTAAGGAGTCACAAAAACACGAGATGTTTTTATATTACTAGTGTTTTAGGTTTCACAGTAGTACCATTTCAACTCTTATACACATCTTATTAATTGCTTGTTAATGACTTGTTCGTATTTATAACCAATCTTGTGATAAACATTCAGTTTGTTGATGTCTAGCTGGTTTTATTTGTTCTAGTTGATTTAAAATTTGTGTTTAGAGACCATGCAGTGGTAATTGCTCTGACTCTGCTCAATAAACAGAAATGAAGATTTTACATTACTGGTTAGCAGTTAGCTGTTTGTGGCATATAATAAAGAGTTGAAAGTGAGAGCCATAGCTTCTGCTGGTTTCAATTTGTTAACACTACACTTGGCAGTTTTAGCTTGCGTTTAGCACCCCCTAGTGTCTGTTTAGTAGAACCAACAGCGAAACTAGTCTCGCTGTGCGTTTGTCTTTTTATCATCTTAATCTAACTGCTGAAATGTCTCCTCAGCCTTCATTAGTGTCTAATTGGTACATCACAAAAATCAACAAATCTGTTTTCATGATCTAACACATGCAGGAAACAAGATGGAAGCAGACGACAGTGCCAGGTAAGTCAGCTCAATTTAGGGCGATATGGGTTTGAGTGAAATTTCATTAACCCTGTAAAGGGTCACTTTAGCACAGACTGGCTCAACAAAATGATTTAGAATCATGAAGACGTTGCATAGTATCCCTTTAAATAAAATTGATTACTTCCTACTCAGCCTGTGGTCAGTTAGTGGATGGACACTGATGACTAGTTGCTGGTTTCTGGCACATGGACCACTGCCCAATCCAGATGTGTCTGCCATTAGAGACAGAAGCCCCGCCCCCATAACTCACACTTTGAGGCCTTGATGAAAGAGAAGAAGAGAGCTGGCAAGATGTAGATGTGTGCTGACAAACAAACATGGAGGCAGACACCATGACTTACAGCCTACTTCCTTCCCTTCTTTGAGTCGCAGGAATGCCGTTGTTATGAAGACCTTCAATATTTTCTTCTTTGTCCCCTCTCTCACGGACTTACTGCAGCCCTGTAACTCACACTGATGTCAAAACAAACACAACTGATAAACAGCCAAAAGCAAACACACTCACACACACTATCAACAGAGACATGAGCAACCTACTCCTCTCTCTTGCACTTCCTCCCTCACCAACACCCTCTACCCCCACCCACACACACACATTGCCACCAATATTTCTCATGAGCTCTCGGCCACCAGCCCTTCATGAATTTTTATTAAACAAAACTCTAAGCAGATTGATTTCGCACCAGCTGCTTTATTGCATTTTTATTTAATTCTTTCTCTCATTCAGATGCTCACTTGCTCCTCCTTGCCCTAACTCTAGTCTCACTGCTCCATCCTTTCACATCTTTTTTCCCCTCCCTGATGCTTTCTCCCACTTCCTTTTTGTATTTCCTGTCTGCTTTTCTCTCCTTCTTTGACTCGTATCTCCCCATTTTTCCAATTCTCTCTGCTCGGTCTGTTTTCTCTTCATTTCCTCAAACCCCACTTTCCTGCCAGCTCTGATCTACATTCCTGAATCTGTGGAACTGAGGAGCGGTTTTGTGGGCCATTGATCTTTGTTTTGACTTTCAGTGAGTATTTTCTGTGTGTTTGCATCCCCCCTCATGTGCTTTTATTTTGGTGTCCTAGTCTCTGATCAGAGAATTGTTTTTCAGAAATGATGGGTTGGACTCATATGTCCAAAAATATAATAATGTCTAACAAAATAATGAACAGAACATCTGTGAAAACATATAAGAATCCATGAAACAACTGAAAAGAAACAGAATGAACTTAACAAACAGAAATGCAGCAAAAGTTCAAAGTGGAACTTTGAATCATGAAGGCTAAACAGCCATTGATCAAGGCCACATTAAATATTGCATCAAAGTGTGACTCACTAGTAACAGAATCTATAGAAATGAGAAAGATCAAGACTTTTGCACAGTGTGTCAAGTGTTTTCTTTTTAGGATAATCAGCACTGGTAATTTGTCCAGATAAGAGTGTCTGTTTTCCTGTCACAAAAGCAGTTTGAAAGACTGATGCTGAACAGAGAAAAGGTCAGCTTGCCTGTGCTAGCAGCATCCGCTGCTGCTGCTGCTGCTGCTGTGTGTGTGTGTGTGTGTGTGTGTGTGTGTGTGTGTGTGTGTGTGTGTGTGTGTGTGTGTGTGTGTGTGTGTGTGTGTGTGTGTGTGTGTGCAGCAGTGAGCAGTGGTTGTTCCCAGTTCAGCCGGAAGTGATGAGGCAGTGTGAAGCTCCTGCTGGTCGTAATGAGGCTCCCTACAGCTTCATACTGCTTCACCAAGTCATCCTCAGCCTCTCTACCCAGCAGGCTTGTGTTTGCACAGCATCACACTTAGCTACTGTCACACACATGCAAACACACACACACACACACACATATTAGCAAGCTTACAATCTCCCTTTACGTTTGTTTGAAATGTAATTGTTTTTATCTCTTTAATCCAGTCATACTTTAAAAAACTCTTCAGGCAATAACTCTGTTTTTGTTCATCAAACCCTCTTTCCACAACTCACTGGCCGCACCTTCTGTCAGCCCCTCCTTTACCTCCTCTCAGCAGGAGTGTTGTATAATTGGGCTGTTGTCAACAGCACATTAGCCCGGATTAGTGGCAAAGTGACTTCTGGCTCATGCTGTTGACCCTGCCTAACATAGGTCAAATAAGTTAAAGAACGGGAAATAATCTGAGAAAGCAGCTGCACAACGTGTAGGTGCAAGAAAAATGTCACTTTTGCAAGAAAAAGTCTCAAAAATACATAATTTTTCTTTTTTTTTTTTTGTAACGCTATTTGATCATTGAATACTAAACAGTCTGAAAATGTGTTTGACAAATGTGACAAGGTGTGATGGTTAAGATCTCACATCACATGCACAAGGCTGGCTGCAGTGCAAAGGTTGATGTATGTGCATGTGGCCGCCATGTGTTATGTGAAAGGCTCTGTGGGGTGACAGGTTAACCCCTCTGTGCAGCACACCACCTATCTCTTCATCCAGTCAACACCCTCAAATGCGTGTTTGGTCTTCCGCTGTCGCCTCGCTCAGTTCTGCTGGGGGTGAACTGCTGTAACTGCAGAGCTGAATTTCTAATGGTTCAGACGAGACAGCCCTGAGGTCGCTGTCTGTCAGGCAGACGTTTTTGTTTTTAAATTTCCCTTCACGCTTTCTGTTGTGTCTCTTTCTTATTTTTATCTGCTCCTCTCACTCATCTGAGTCTCTTCTTTGAATGCACACAACCTTGAACTATAGATGTTGTACAGAGAACCTGCCCATGACATAGATGCAGGGAACTCCTTGTGTTAGTAAAAGATCAGAGTCTAAGTCTGATGGCTTACAATAAAAACAAAATGGCACAAGTGAGTCAACGAGTTTAAGTAAATAAATCGTTTTTTATAAAACTGTCTTTATTTTTCTACTTTTTTCCATCTGCCTTGCTCCTCTTTGTCTCTATAGGCCTCACTTATTTCCAGAAGCACCATACCATCCTTGTCCACCCACCTTTGCTTCTAAAACAGAGACACTTTTATTACTGCCGCAAGGCAAACGGAAACAGAATCTAAGAGTATGGGATAGGTATGTAAATGAGCCCTCAGTCACAATACTCAACAATATCTTCTGCACTTATTCTCCCAAAAAATACTGAAAAGGGAGAGGAGACATTGGACGGCATTGTTCTTCCTGCCCAGTTCTCTGAGAAATTAATTAATTATGAATGAGTAAGTGAGTTAATAAAAAGGGGTTTGGGATTCTATTGGTGTTAACATAATTACAATTCTTTCCCTTTTTCCTTAAATGGGGCCATTTCTCCCGGCTCTCAGATGGGTTTTTATTGTCTTCAATTTGGAAAAGAAAAGCTGATAAAATCCTTTATAATGCTTTAATTTGGCATCGATTTGCATGAATCTCCCTCAGTAATTATCAACGTGCCCCCCTCCTCCTCTTGTGAATGACTGAAATAGTAGATTCTGATAAGACAGTGAGAATGTGTGTGTGTGTGTGTGTGTGTGTGTGTGTGTGTGTGTGTGTGTGTGTGTGTGTGTGTGTGTGTGTGTGTGTGTGTATTGTGCTCTCTATCGGCCGTTTTTCTATTTCCATATCTCATCCTTCTGTCTTTGCATTGGGAGAGGCGTGGAACGAATGATGGCTGTGGCAAGGGGAGAGGGAACAGAAAAATCCTAAATCAAAGCACTCAATTATAGGGCTGCAGTAATTATGGGAGCCCTTGAATTGAAGTGCTCTCAGAGGAGAGATGGATAGATATATGGATGATGCATGAGGGGCGGGACAGATAGGTAAATAAATGAATATGCCACACAGAAATACAATGTAGCCTCCGGGCTTAGGATGACATAAATACACGTATTAATCGATAGGTTGCAAACCATCCCAGTGCAATTAAAAGGGTATTGAGTGAAGCAGGGCCACACTTGGGCTTGGAGGTGGGCTTGGGAGGGCTGCGGCGGCTCAGAACCTTGACCTGGAGGGGGGTTAATGCCCTCTTGGTCCTCACTAGCCTCTGGCCAGCGTTTGGTGAAATGCTGAGGGTCAGTCCATAAAGGGATTCAAATCTCTGTGGGGCCTTTTGCTGGTCAATAAGACAGAATGACTTCTATCAAGAACCACAGTGAAATCACTCCACTGCTCATTTTACTTTACCGGTGTCTGAAGAAGAGTCTGACGATCTTCTGTTCAAGGTGGATGCTCCATTTATGTCCTGTTTCTGCCTGTTTAGAAATGTCATGTTTATATGCACATCTTCTTATTCCTTTAATAAGTTTCTATCAGAGGATCTGCATTCTCCCAAATGGTAAGCACATGCATGCTTCTGTGAGTGTGTGTGTGTGTGTGTGTGTGTGTGTGTGTGTGTGTGTGTGTGTGTGTGTGTGTGTGTGTGTGTGTTTACGTGTCTAAATGTGTCTACCAGCCTGCAATTGACTGGCTCAAACATCCATCCTCATATTGGCTCATGCCGGAAGTTTGTCATGGGCCCACTGCTGTGCCAGAGCTCATTTGATTTGAGGTGAAATTTATCACAGATGATGCTCTTCCCTAACCAGGCCTGGCTGCCAGAGACGACTAACAAAAGACTTGTCTCTGAACAAATGTTAACCCCCCCTTCCGCAAAACACAGAAACAAATTAATTGAAATCCTCTGCAAAATAAAGGTCTTTGCATTTAGGTATCAACAGATGTCTGCCTCATTATGTCCAACTCATCATTTGCGTTTATCTTGTTGTCTGTGTTAAAGTTAGTGTTAAATGGATGGGACTCTCCTGCACCCACAGCACAGTGCTAGGGTCTATCTCCGTGATTAATGTGCTGCCGTCTGAGCTGACAGTGTCACGGGGAGCGATGCTTCAGGGTGAGCTCCACAGCTATCAGCTGATTTACTAGCTTCCATTTCCACTGGTGTAAAGACAATCTGCATGGAAGGTCAGTCGCCCCCACATGCACATTAGCGTCTTTTAATCCCCATCCGTCAGGGCAGACCATCTCCGCACAGACTGGATTCAGAATTTATGGAAGAGATTTTCCTGCGGAGTGACGTGATATAGATACACTCTTTTTAGTTTCCAGTTGAGTCTCTTCCAGCAGTGGTCAACAGGACGTTCCTTCGATTTATAAAACACCTTTAAACTTCTTGACTGGCCAATGTTAGGAGAAATAGTGCTTACTTATCTCAGTGCTGACAAGCTGAAGGCTAGTCAGAGTTCAACAAGACAAAAGAGAACTGATGATGTTTTGGATTTTTTGTGGTTTTACTAACTACAATTGTTTCCACTTTTAGTTATTAAAGCTTCATTTCCACCAACCGTTTTGGCACAGAATGGAGAGGATTGGCTTGCAAATATTTCTGTCCCCATTGTACAACTGGCCCAGAAAATCGACCCGGACCACGCCAGTCACGGGATTTTTTTTGGTTCAGAAATTTCTGGAGTGGTATGGTTAGGGTGGAGCAACAACACAGTCCACTGATTGGGGGACAGAAATACGTCACTGAACACACATTTAGGAGTTAAGTTGTTCGTATTTTCATTAGTTGTACACAAATGTGAGAAAATGACCTACAAGTTTTGGTCAGCTTCAGAGAGCCACACATTCCTCACCATCATCGTGAGGAGCCAGATGGATCAGTAAGGAATGCAAGTTATTTTTCCACAGCGGATGGCAGCCGAAGAATTTGAGCGGATGTCGAAATGGTGTCGGGCCAAGCAGAAGTAAATAAAGCCCAATATAGAAAAGTTCGGGACAGAAACAGCCGGAGTGGAATTTTTCTTTTCGGAGTGAAAACGGGAGAAATACATGGAGGTGCTACAACGCGCTGGATGCTACATCGGTCAGGTACAGGACCGGAATTTGGTTTCACACAGGAATCACATATGAGTTTTCCGTTCTGAGGCGACCTTTTTTTCAGACCGCCTCCCCAGAGGTTTGACTGGGAACGAGGTGACACTACAGATTGATTGGCTGGCTGAACTTATGCCTATCAACTCCAGTTGGCGAGTAAAATCAGCCAGCGGGGGTGGGGTGGGGGTGGGGGGGGGGTGTTGCTGTTCCTGCATGCACGATTCATTTTCATGCTGGATGCTGTTGAGTGAACTTCTCCTTCTGTAGCACGGAGCTCCCGCTCAGTGGGAACCAGTGTTAATTTTGACAGGAAATTTTAATTTTATTTTAGTCTTAGTCTTTTGGCTAAAAATTAATTTTAGTCTTAGTCCAATTTTAGTCATTAGATTTATTTTAGTTTTAATCCCATTTTAGTCGATGAAAATAACAAGTAATTTTAGTCAATAAAAATAAGCAATTTTAGGCAACAAAATGCATATGTTTTTTCAAATGAAGTAATTTCCTACTTTTGTATAGAGCACGGAAAAACTAGTGTAATTTAATACACAGGGTCCAAACTCTTAACCACCGCTGATCAGATATAGCACACACAGCTAAGAACATAGAATATTTGAATTGAAAACAAAAAACTTCACATGTTTAACACTTACGTGTTTAATAAAAAACAAAAAGCACACTGGAAATTACAAAGGTGCTCTTTTTAGCAATTGCACAACAAGAATTCACAAGAACAGCAAATTTAAACATGTTAACCCTGAGTCTGTAGATATTCACTTGTTACAACACAGGCTCAACCAAACAGTGTGAATATGTATTTGCTGCGATTCATTTTGAGAAAAGCACTTCGTGCTAGTGTGACCTTTGCTCGGTTGCGTGTCCCTCTAGAGAGGTCACCTGTGATACTGAACACTCTTTCTGCAAAAGATTGAGAAGCTGACATTGCCAATATATCTAATGCTAATGGTTTCAGGCTGTGATAAAATGTGTCACATTTTCCAAGCCAAAACTTCATTCCCGTTTCACAAGTGATGGACTGTGAGAGCTCTTCCTTATACTGGCTTATCTGCTGTCTAACACTACACTTGGAAGACTTTGGTTTAGGCTTTGTTCGGAATTTGGAGAGAAACCTAAAGACTGGTTGTCTGGAGGAGGAGGAGGCAGATGATGAAGAGGAGGCGGCGGCGGGTGGTGCCGGTTCAGGTCCATTCAGTTCCTCCAGATCAGAGTGGTTCTCCTGTGTCTGAGAGCACCGAAAAACATACCCTTCTGCCTGCTTGAGCAGCTCCTGAATGTTATCATCAGCCACATTGAGGAGGGTCTGACACACAGTAGGATTGAGAAAGCAAGCAGCTGCTACAAGTGTGGAAAACTTGTCATCTGAGGGATCTTTAACACATACAAAAGGCGCACCGGGTTATAAAACGTACCAGTAAAACATCTGTGCGGGCTCGGTACTCGGATCATATCAGTGCAAACCAGACATTGTGAAAATTATAAACAGCCAACAGCGTGCCTCACTTTACTGGTCTAGTTTTGGTTTCGAGCACACGTGCAGCGAGCGGCTGCGACCCAAAAAGTACCAGAACCGCTCACGGCGCATGCGCAATCATGCATCAACACTGCTCGTCCGCTATTTCCCTAATACCACACGTTATAGTCGTGAAAATACGGTACTGCCGAATTTTTATCCCAACATGACAGAGTTGATACAGTTTAATTTTCCTGTATATTACTTTTCGGGTCGTCACGTGTACATTTAAGTGGATTTACCTCGGAGAAAATAGCGAAGTGGCCATTCTGTAGATGCCTCTTCAGATTCGTTGTGTTCTTTCCTCGGAACGACAGTCCACACTCTCGGCATGTAGTTTTGGTTATCATAAGAAAAACAACTCCACACATCTTCTCTTCTTTTTCGCCCAGCAGTTAACATTTTCCTCTACTCCTTCTTATGCCGTCGATATATTCAGTGAGCTATGTTTAGCATACCGCGCATACCTGCCCCTTTATACTATTCGGGGTCTGTCTTCGCTCACGTCCCGCACGTTCACGGCACGCCACGCCCCTTGTCTTCTACTAAGTTCGCATCTCACAACAACACAATGGGCGCACCGCACCATAGAGTGTCATGTAGAAGAGCGTCATCGTGGATTTTCGTCTCGTCTTTCATTCGTTGACTAAAAGTTTCAATCAATTTAATTATCGTCTTCGTCTTTTTCCAAGATTTGATTTTGAAATTTTGTTTCATTTTCGTCTGTAAATATATTTGTGTGACAAAAAAAAAGACGAAAATATTTTGTCAACAAAATTAACACTGGTGGGAACGGGAAAATAGAGAGATCTGCGTGTGTGTGTCCTTGTCCTCGAAGCATCAAACTACATGGAGCTCTCACTCCAGCGAGCCAGCAGACCGCTGCTCACTGGGGGGGAGAAAGCAGTGTGTGTATTTATTTGTGTGTCATAGTCACCAAAAGCAACACAGCTCATGCCCACCTTTATTTATCTTAATAGCAAGGACACCACGGACTTTCCCGCGTGTCTTAAACATGAGATATTAGGGATCTGCCAGGCAGGGCCCTTATTATTATTCACTGGAGAATTAGTTCTCTTTATTGCTATTCTTCTGCAGATGTTAATGTGGCTCAAACAGCAGCGTGCACCCCCACAGTTTCCATCAAAACATCCGGTTCGGCCGTGGGAAGTGTGATATTACCTTTCTAAGTTTTACAATTTACCTTGGCAAAGTTATTAGCAAAAAAATTAGCAAAATTTCTTTTTTTTGGAAGCTACATGGTCCCTTTCAAAGTTTCTTCAGGAAAAAGTCTCTTTATTCAACATATTCTCACACCCAAGGCGCCAAAATACGACGCGTGTGACCTAGTCTCAATATATGATGATTCGGGACACCCCAGCGCTTCAGGAGATGACGACCAGGGACACGCTGTTAGAGACGTGCACCTCCACAAATGTCATCTAAACCAGTGGTTCCCAAACTTATTTAGCCGCGCACCCCCTTCTATGTCCCGACCATGTTGACGCACCCCTCCAGCCCCACATCAGGGCATGGCTATATATATGTATATATATATATATATATATATATATATATATATAATCAGACGTCACGCTAAACCAGGGGTCGGCAACCTGTTCCCATCAAAGAGCCATTATTACCCGTTTCCCACAGTAAAGAAAACACTGCAGCAGCCACAGCGTTGTGGGCGGGGGCGGGGCCCACCCTCAGACAGCAGAGCGCTGCTCACAACAGGTGACAGCAGCTGGTACTGGTCGCTCGTGTACGTCAAAGCTATCTTTCATAAGAAGATAATCAATAAAACGATTTAATTAAAGTGGATCCAGAAGTTGTAGCCCGTCTCTGCCTACAATATTTTGATATTTTTCACCCTGTTGGTGGTTTTACTGAGCAGGCGCCACTTTTGTCATACGTTTCTTTTTAAAACATGTTTAGACTGTTCAGAATACAAATCCAGGCTCTGTCACGTTTGATTGTTGTAATTAAACTTTGTAGGTGGGGAAGGTCAGAAAAGGATCCGATCAATTTGTTTTTCCCTCATTTACAGCGACGGAGATAACGGTGCAGTGCGCCTGGCTCTGGTGTTAATCAAGTTAAATTTGTAACAATTTTCACAAGAAAACAGAACAGTTAAAAGCAGGGCTTGTGTTGACAGGACAGTTCCCGTTTTTGGCCGTTTATTTTGACGGAGAAAGAATAGAAAGAATTACCCCGACGCATGCAGACGAACTGACACTTTATTTATTTCGCAAATCGCAGATGTAGCTAAATCACTCAAGAAAAGATTTTCTTCAGATCATCTGAGCTGGACACCGCTCAGCGCAGCTCACTGTCAGCCCGTACATAAGGTGCACAGCGAGCTGAAGATGTGGAGAGGGGCTTGGAACGCGTTGCAGAACCAGAGCGCATGCGGGAAGATTCCTTCCACTGAAGCGAGAGTTTTCCAAACCCAGTCTCTCAGAGAGACTTGTCACTTAGAAAATGTTCCCTGATGATGAAACTTTGGCTGAAATGTGCTTGTTCCTGTCTCCAATGTGGCGTCTGAGGAGAGTCCCAGAATCTCACATCGTCTTCAGCTCAGAAAGCGCCTATATGATACGCACAAGCGAGACGCGTCAACCCGGTCACACAGTAGACCGGGTTGGACCTGTTCAGGTTTACGCAGACAATCTTTACATTTAGAATTAGCTTACAGATGTAAAATTAACGCAGTAAAATATAAAGCATTTTATTTAAATATCCATTCATTATTTTACAAGCACAGAGAGCCGCATCAGATGGATGGAAGAGCCACATGCGGCTACAGAGCCGCGGTTGCCGACCCCTGAGCTAGGGCATGTGCGGAGGACACACACACACACACACACACACACACACACACACACACACACACACACACACACACACACACACACACACACACACACACACACAAGCAACATATACTTGTTTTCAATTACGTTTATTGGGCCCACTTACATTTTCTTAGGCCCACCCACAAATGAGTTTCTGGCTACGCTAATGGTGACTTTTGACAGACTTCTCTGAGCTCCGCAGCCATTACACTTTTCACCTCGCACACCCCCTAGCGGCAGCTCGCGCACCTCCAGGGGTGCGCGCACCACACTTTGGGAATCCCTGATCTAAACGACTGCCTTGGCTGTGGGAAGTGCAGTATATCATGGTTTTGGGGTGCTCACCCCAGCATGACCCTCATATCATGATTTTGGGCCTCTAGAAGACAAAGCCATTGTCTTTAAATTTATTTCCGGAATTTTCTAGTTTTTATTATTATTTCATTAATCACACTGACAGAATACAACATGTTTCATTACTTTACTTTGATGAAAGAAAATACTGTGATCTGGAAAAGTGAGAACAACTAATCAATCTTATATAATAAATTATATAATAAATAATAATGTTTTTATTCACTCTTTACTTTATCCTTGACCACCTTCCAATGTCATTTATATCCTTGCCTTGTTACTTTCTGTCTTTTTCTCTGCTGCACTTTTTCCGCTCTTCTCTGTCTCATTGTCTTCTGCAGGCGCCCGGCTCTCAGTCTGCCGCGCGGTCTCTTAGCTCCTGAAGTAAGTGTGGGGTAGACAAGTAATCTTTTAATCTCCCCTCAATCTTCTGTCTTTGTTACTCCATTCTCTTCTAAAACATTTCATATTCTAATCGGCTCCTGTGTGCGTCATATCCCCTGCAGCGCCGCTTAATATCGGTCTATAGATCCATCAAACTCACCAACAAACTGAGATTATTTAATTTTCCCTCTTCACTCTTTTCCCAGAAATTCAAATGCAGATTTTTACATCCTTCCACTCTTACCTCAGTTATTTTTTCCTTTCCTTTTTACTTTTATATTCCACCTTGTACCACCCCTCCCTTTTCTTTTCTTTTTTTCATTCTTTGCCTGCAGGTTAGCACTAAACGTGCATCATTCAGCAAAAAACAAAAGGAGTGAATTGATTGGGTTATCAGCAGCTGCTCTGGTGGACCCTTTGATCAGAACTGAAAAGCTGTGCTACATGTCAGAATTTTGCTTCAGCAGCTCTTTCTGAGTTTTACAATTACTACACGCCATGGTCACATCCAAAGTTTCCCCCTGCTCGTTCCCCACAGCCCTAGGGTTAGAGCCTTTGGCAATGAGAGTTATAACAGCTCATTCCGATTTCCTCCTTCTTGTGCGTTCAGCGGGGAGACTTTGTTAAGGAGATGGGCTGCCGTGGTAAACTAACCAGGATATCATCGCCCACACAGTACTTCCACAGTTTATCATTGAGGAAATTCCAGCTCTGCTTTGAAATAAACCCATCAGCCACTTTATAAAATACACTTATTTGATTATTTGTTAACAACTGGCTAACCAGCTCATCACATGGCAGCAACTTGGTGAATTGAAGCATCTGGATGTGATGAAAACGACTTGCTGGAATTAAAACTGATCATCACAAAGGAGAAGAAAGGTAGTATTGTTGTTTGTGCCAGAGTAGCTGTCTGAATATTTAAAATCCCACTGATTAACTGGGATTTTCACCCACAACCATCTCTAGAGCTCACAGAGAATAGTCTAAAAATAGAATATGCAAATGTGGACACAAAAAGGCCTTGTTGATGTCAGGAGTCAGAAAAGAATGAGCAGACTGATTTTAGATCAAATAAAGGCAACAGTCACCCGTTAGCCAGCATCTATGAACCACAACTGAATCTTCAAGAAGATGTACCCCAGCTGCAGAAGACCACATCAGATGTCACTCCTGTCAATAAGAACAGGAGATTAAAGGCACACTTGCTTTTAGCGAAGAACCAAAAGTGAAACTTTTCTCTTCGCTGTGTTTTTGTCTTTTCAACACTTTAACATCTGAGATGTCTCCCCAGCTTTCACAAGTTTCTACAGTAGTTCATCACTAAACAAATCTGCTGTGCTCACAATCTAAAACATGCTGGAAACGTGCTGGAAGCAGACTGCAACATCAGGTATGCCAGCTGAATTTGTATGATATTCTGGCCACAGAGGGTGGTGTGGGCCTGGAAGTTCATTAACCCTGTAAACAGTTCATTTTAGCTGGCTCAAGAAAATTATTTAAAAATATGAAGAAAAAAAAATTGCATACAATTCACATAGGATCCTATTCTGATGAGTCAAAATTTCATCTGGAACATTCAGATGGCTGGGCCAGAATTTGGTGTCAACAGCATGAAAACTGATACATTCTCATTGTATCCATGGTTCAAGCAGCTGCTGCTAATGTAATGGTGTGGGGGTGATGTTCTTGTCCCACTTTGGACTCCTCAGTACCAACTGAGCTCGGTTTAAACCCCACAGCCTACCTGAGCATTGCTGCTGAGCATGTCTATCCCTTTATGACCATAGTGGGCCCATCTTCTCATGGTTACTTGAATCTATTCCATGAATAATTAGGGCAAGGGTGGGTCCAGCCTACTACTAACAAGGTGTACATACTAAAGTAGAAGGTAGAGGTGAACCCAAGAGTGTGAAAACAAAATGAATCTTTAGATGAGTAAGCCTTGAACCAAAAACTGAGGAAGTGATGGATCTTGCCAGTTCATTAATAACCCAACAGAGCAAAGCAAAGCCAGTGGGTCAGCACAGAGCAGCACTTAATTTGCTTCATTCTACTTTTCTCAGCTTCGCTCGTAACCTGCAAGGTCAGTAATAACAATAGAAAGGAACACTGGCTCTGCTTTGACCTGATGGGAGGCAGGAGTTCACACATCAGATTAATGTTTACTGTATTACAGTAACTTCGTACCAAAGGAAGCCACTTAAGGAGAACAATGAAACCAAGCAGTTCTGCAAGAATAAACATGAAGGATTTCAGGAACACAGATTCATGTTAACTCACAGAGAAGCACGCATGCACTGAAACAATAGGGGTTTTTTTTCTGCAGAGAGCCTAAGGGTCCAGGCTACTAAACAGTCCCCTCACTTGCTCAGTAATTGGCTGGCTGGTACTTAAGGCCAACAGCTTTTAATAAGCAATAGAGGCAGGAGCCAAACTGACAATAACTGCTGCCCTACATCAATTATTGGATACATATCCATCACTCGCTGACTTATATGTGACCCCAGGCACCTGCCAGCTGAGGTATTGACTGGCCAGCTCTCCCCAGTGCAAGTGACAAGTTCCATTTGCAATCACATTTATTAAACAGCTGTTAAAATGAGTAAAGGTCTGTACTAGCACACATCTCTCCACTGGCGTCAGTGCTTAATAAACTAAAATCCCCCTGAAAACCAAAACAAAAACACATTTCTTAAGTGGAATTACATGAAGAAGTAGATGATGAATTGATGGATTGTTTCACGGTTTCCCCTCATAGATATTGAGTGTTGCTTTGTTACTAAAACAGGCAGGAACTGTTATTTTTGCTTAAGTCAGATGATTTCTCATTAGATTAAACAATAAGTCAGAGGAAAGGTTTCCTCAGTTTCAAAAACCTCTCAGCTAAAAAATGTTGGTATCATTTGAGCAGCGTATGCAAAAGGTGTCCAAATGTTTCGGAACAAGGGTCAAAAGAGTCATCACGGGGTCTCAAAAATGGGATTTTTAAATCTGAACGATGAAAAAACAAGATCTTTTTTTATGTTTACTGCTCATAAAAGGCCTAAATAGACATGTTGATAAGAATTTGAATATTAAAAAGTGACAACATACATTAATAGCCTTCGGATCACAAAATGTTCCTGGCCTGCAATTTGGACTTGCCTGGCATTCCGTTTCACAATGTTGTATGTTTCGCAATAAACAGGAAGCACTTACTAAATATTGTCAATACAGCAATAAAACATTATACAGGCTAAGAAGGGTTTGTACAAATAAACCCAGTTCATGAATACTATTTATAATTAATTGAACATCTATGAACTACTTGTAGACGCAGCTGGACATTTAGATTCAGATAATTTATCTTATTCCAACAACGATTTTTGTATTTTTATTAGGTTGTTGCATCCAAACTAATGTAAAAATATCCTGATTGCTCACGAAACTTCCAGCAGACACAAGGTTTTCAAATAGGTGAAACCTATATGATGGAGTCAAATAGAAGGGTTTGTGATTCAACCACACCACATCATCCTTCAAACATGTTGGGGATAGTGATGTAAAAGCAAAGCCATGTACTGGTGCCAGTGGAATCAGGACACTTCTGTTTATTGATGATGTGACTGCTAAAGTGGGCCAATGAATCATTAAGTGTATTGAGCTATGGTTTGTGCCCAGATTCAGTCAAATCCTTTAAAACTGGAAAATAGTGCTTCACAGTACAAATTAATAAGGACCAAAATCCTACCACCAATGTGACCTTGCAACCTTTTACAATGTGACCTTTTGCAAAGAAAACTAATCTGATGCAAGACCAGCCAAAAACAACACACGTTTCACATGCTGATGACAAAACTGGTGACAGAAACATGTAGAAACTATTTAAGATCAAAGTTGCTAATAAGAAGTATACTAAACAGGGAAAACGCAGTTTGTGATATTCATGAGTTTTTTTTTTCAAGATCTACTAACAGGATTTTGTCATTTTGACCTGCATCAAAACCATTTAAAGTGGTCTCACTGAATAGATCATTTTGCTGTCTGAAGGTCTTTTTGAAATGTCATTTGGCTGTTTTTACACATCCATTTTTGTCTGGATGATGCAGATGATCATGACAACATATTGAACTGTCTTTGTTAAAAAGTGAACAGGTCAAAGGCAACAAAATGACATGTTTAAGAAAAAAGGGGTTTAAATCCTGCTACATGAGTCAAACTGATGTCTTTAGTTTTCTTCAGAGATTGAACGGAAAAAGTGACTTAACCCTTTAGAACCCAAACCCTTTTGAATTAGAAAACAGATTGAAATAAACATATCAAAGAGTAAAAAAATAAATAAAATAAAATAAAGAAGTAAAATAATTTTTGATGTATGTATGGATAGAATGTCACTTTGGATTTTCAAACTTGAATATTTGACTCAAGAAGAAATTTTGCAGATGCTTGAAATGGGTTGTGACACTAGCATCACCACAGGTCCTTAAGGGTTGAATGTGTCTTTGTGACAGGCACCTGGCATAAAAGGACCAACACTTAAAACTCTAACCCTATCCTTACCATCAAATAGTCAGGTACTTTACAAGGTTTATGAAAAAGCAGCCAAAGTTCAAAGGACAACATTGAAAGCAGAAGAAACACGAATCAAATCTACTTTTGAAAAGTCCAGCTTCATGGCAATTGATAAAGAAATAAGAGATGACTAAAACGTTTAGCCCAGTTCTGTTTGTTCTTTAATTTTTTTTCACGCTAAAACACGTTGCATTAATCAAACAGGGCATTATTCCAAATTTGAGCATTGATAGTTTAATGGCTATTGCAATAATTCTGTCAACTCACCTGAGAAAAAGAATTCTAATGACATATTTAAATCAGCGTCAGTATAATTTTTTTTGGTCAGGTCAGTGTGAAAATGTCTAATTACCGATATGTGAGCAGTGTCATTTTAGACCACTGTCATTTATGCAGTTCAATCAATCAATCAATCAATCAATCAAGTTTATTTATACAGTGCTTTTCACAAACCATGGAAGGTGATCAAAGTGATTTACATAATAAAATAAGACCATTAAAGTTAAAGTCCCATTAGTTGTCACACACACTGGGGTGTGCGACATTTGTTCTCCGCATTTGACCCATCCCCTGGGGGAGCGGTGAGCTGCAGACACAGCCGCGCTTGGGAACCATTTGGTAGTTTAACCCCCCAATACAACCCTTAATGCTGAGTGCCAAGCAGGGAGGCATTGGGTCCCATTTTTTCAGTCTTTGGTCTGGCCTGACCAGGAATCGAACCCTGATCTCCCAGTCTCAGGGCGGACATTCTACCACTAGGCCACTGAGCTGGCATAAAGATAGAGATTACAATCAGAGATAGAACATGAAAACCTTAGAATCAAAAACGAATTAAAATACACAAGTAAAATACAAAAAAGCTAAAAGAGAAGAATAAAATGGCGGATTGCTACCAGAAAATCCCTAATAATAAAATGTCTATTGAAACAGATAGATTTTAAGCTTTGATTTGAAAGTAGACAACCCTGTCATCAGATGCAGGTCATTGGGGAGTTTGTTCCAGAGTGAGAGAATGGGAGTAAAATGGCTCCGCCTGGATGTGTTTGTGAAGAGACGAGCTGCAGAGTTTTGAACTAGTTGATGACGAGCTATGAGGACTTGGGCAGGCCGACATATAGGGCATTACAGCAGTTGAGGCATGAACTAATGAAAGCATGAATGACTTTCTTCAGGTCTGAGTGGTTGAAAAATTACTTCAGCCTGGAGATGACTCTAAGTTGATCAAATTTAGTCCTGACTACTGTGTTGATCTGCTTATCTTTGTCCATTTGTTCATCAAAGATGACTCAGAGGTGCTTGATACAAGCTGACAAGAAAAATGTGCACAGGGGTCTCTATACAAATATCTTGCACTTGTTATGCTGTTTGCACAATTATTCAGCAGATTAGGTAGGGAAAAGGATGAGACAGACCGCATGAGAGTCAAAAACTGCTGAAATGCTTCTGGATGATGTACCTGCTCCTGTTAAAGGATCCAAAACTTCAGAATGATCAGAACTGAGATCCAAAAGATTTTATTAACCTTGTCATCGTGGTAAAAGAGCAGGAGCATGGAAAGGGCAGAAACGTGATGAAGGGTCTGCTGAAATGCAGCATCGTGTCCTCCCTCTCTTCATCTCCTCTCCCCCAGTCCTCCTACTCACCTCATTCCTGCCTTATTGAATTATGCCTCTCCTAATTGGCTTCAGTGGCGCTTAAAGCAAACAGTTTAAATAAGTAAAAGGCACTTGGACGAGGAAGCAGGGCCTTGCAATTATTGGAACTACATCAGTCAGCCTGCTCTGCACTAGGGCTGTTCTTGTTCTGTCTCTCCTTCATCTCACTCTTTTTATCCTGCATGTAGAGTTTTGGATAGTTGGTAGCACAAAAAAGGAACAGTTGGAAAATACGTGTGTGAGTGACAGAGTACTGGTAACACATCGCTGACCTGACAGCGCTGTGACAGGAAGCCCACAGGACTAATATCTATTATCTAATGATTGTGCCGTTTAATCGTTTGTCTGACTGACATGTTTATAAGGCTGAACTTTGCACTGCTAATAGTGAAGGAGACAAGGGAGGGCCACGGCCCAATGTTAGGGCCCCCAGGGCAGGCTGGGCCCTTTACCGCCTCTCTTGCACCTATTGTATGCTAATTACCCCCATTCCTAAACCACGCTTACAAGGAGTTAATTTAGTGGCCCATTACTCTGGTCTATATTTCAGGGTGCTGTGGCAAGAGGCCTTGTGGGGCTTCTGGAAAGGTGTGTGAGTGATGATGAGAACCTGGAGGAAATGGGTGAAGGGAGCTTTATATCTCACAGGGGAGATGGAAAATGAGATGAAAAGAGTGGCAAAAATCTACTGAGTTAGGGGAATGAAAACGCTGGTGTAGCTTCTTTGGTTCTATGTTCAAGCGAAGAAAGGGGGTGATACCATGAACCAAACAACTGAATCCAGTAGATTCTGAGAACATGGGCACTACTTCAGCTGGTCGTTTCGCAAATGAGAAGCTGCAAAATGAGAAAAGAGATATTTTATCTGACAAGTTATCCAAATGCAGTGTGCAAATATACATAAAATAATGTGCATTGTGGTTATTTAGTGAGGCTTTCTCTTTATTTGGAATCTTATATCGATGTGTACTCCGTATTCCATCTTGTTAGTTGCAAGAACTTTCAAAACAGGAAAAGAAAACACTTTATTCAATTAAATATACAGCATTTTTAACCACTTATTTATCATAAAATATTATTAAAACTATGTATTTTGGCACTGCTTTTTTAAATATCTCTTCTAAAAACATTGCAGTACTTTGAGATTACTTTGCTTCCTCTCAGAAAAATAAGATTTTAGGTCTTGCTGCCAGCTGAATATCTGTTTGTCACATGAGCTCAGAAGTACACTCCATGTGGGAGCCATGGACCCAATAGGGATGTGAAGTATAAAGGGGAAAGCAATAGTTAAGAAATCTAAGGGGATCAAGGACCCAGTGGAGAAGTGACGGAAAGTGCAGGAAGAAAAAGATGGAAAGATGTTGAAGCAGAGAAAGGAGGGAGGCAGACAAAGGCAGAAACTCAAGGGCGATAAAAAGCAGGTCCCTGCTCTAGGGGTTAATTAAATGGGTTTCTTCTTTTCTCTGTCAGTGACACGCTGGCACAACACTCCATGTGTTAGGAACATGTGTACATCCAACTTATGGACCCTCTTGCCAGTGTGGCTGTGGGCTTGGGAAGATAGCACTTCATGTGCATTCACTGTTTATTCGAGGTTGTGGCTCTGCCTCCAAGAGGAAGGAGGCTAAAACTCCATCACCTACCCGCCTATTGACTCCCTCCAAGGAGGATCAATACTGGAATGATGGCCCTCCTATGTCTTCCCCATCCATCCACTGGGCCATTGAGTGTATGTTAATGTTATGAATTATCGAGAGAACAGTTACTATTGATTGGCTGGGGATTATTGGTGGGCTGCGTAGTGAGTGGAGAGGTGTGTGGGGGTGAACTTAGCCTGGATTGAAGGAAAGGACGAGTCAAACATCTGCAGAGAGGTTTTGGTATCTGCTAAGCTTTGTGACCCCTGAAAGACGAAGGTCAGAGGTGACCAGGGGCCAGCACTGACTGTTTGATACTCTGTTTTATCCTTCCAACACACACTGTAAATACAATACTGTATTAGAGAAAAATAACCCCAACCTTGGTGAAATGTCTTCATTAGGTCAAGCAGATTTGTAATATTAAGTACACTAGAGGAAGCAAGATAGGGCAACAAGTTAACACCAACTGAAGAATATTGCACAGAATTTCAGCACATGCACACTATGTTGCTCCTTTAATGGATGAATGATCTCCATCCATCCATTGTGCTCTGCTTATAGGGTTGGGTCATGGGGGCAGCAGCCAAAGCAGAGAGGGACAGGCATCTCTCTCCCCAACCACTAGAGCCAGCTCCTCTGGGGGATTCCTGAGGCGTTCCCTGGCCAGCCGAGAGACATAGTCCCTCCAGTGTGTCCTGAGTCTTCCTTTAGGGCACCTCCTGGTTTGACATGCACGGTGAACCTCACCAGGGAGACATCCACGAGGCATCCTAACCAGATGTCTCAGCTACCTCAACTGACTCCTCTCGATGTGGAGGAGCAGCGGATCTACTCTGAGCCCCTCCTGGCTGACTGAGCTTCTCACCCTATCTCTAAGGGAGAACTCAGTCACCCAGCAAATAAAACTCACTTCAGATGCTTGTATAATGATCTCATTCTTTCGGTCACTACCCAAAGCTCACGACCATAGATGATGGTTGGAATGTAGATTGATTGGTAAATCGAGAGCGTCACCTTCTAGCTCCACTCGCTCTTCACCATGGCAGACCAGTGCAACTCCTGCATCTCTGTAGACGCAGCACGTCGATCGATCTCACGCCTCGTCTCTCCAGTATTCACAAACAAGACCCCGAGATTCTTAAACTGTTCCACTTGGGGCAGGATCTCATCCCTGACCTGGATGTTAAAAGTGGTAAATGGTCTGTATTAGCTATAGCTCCATCTAGAGTCCCAGAACCCCCCAAGGTGCTTTACAACACAATCACTCATCCATCGATGCATATTGACATTCACGATGAGCTACAATGTAGCTACAGTGAGCCCCAGGGCTCACTGACTGAGGTGAGGCTGCCGTACAGCAAGGACGGTTAAGTGTCTTGCCCAAGGACACAACAACAGGGACAGACAGAGCGGGGCAGATTATACCTCATTGCAGTCAGGCTTTCAAAAGACACAAGATGTGATGTTTTACAACAACAAATAATTGCTCAAACACACCTTTCCTTCATTTTTGAGCTACGTTTATCAGGACCCTGCATTTCCAACTGTTATTGAACTTTAAATTCATCAAATTTTTTCATCATAAAAAACAAAAAACTGAAGAAATGATGCAAATATTTGTAATGACAAGCTGTGAAAATAAAACATACATGCTAAGTAAAACAGAAACACACACACGCACACACACACACACACACACACACACACACACACACACACACACACACACACACACACACACACACACACACACATATGTTAAAAGTAGTAAATATGTGTGTATGTATATATATATATACTAGGGGTGCAACGGTACAGGTAGCCCACGGTACGGTCCGTACCTCTGTACTTAGGCCACGGTCCACGGGACGGTTCGGTACATGTTTGTGCAGAAGGAGACAGCGTTTATTCCAAAACATGCATTTTATTTTTCTTCAGAGCGAAAACAGAATGTCACAATTGTAAGAACATCAGTATATGAAATAAGTTAACATTCTCTGCATTGAACACTAATACCCTCTTTCAATTATCACTTGTATGCAATAAAAAATGTATGAAAAAAATTACAAAATGTAAACAAAGACACTTGAAAATATTCTAATGGTTCCCAACCATGATACGTGATACATGAGGTAAGCAATGCAAAAGTAAAAGTGCATTTTGCGTTTTAACAAACAGGAGTTAGCTTGTGCTGTAACATCACAGTATGGAATAAATGAACCAAGTGCTTGGCTGGCTGTGGTGCTGTGGTGAAAAAAGGTGACAACTTTCCTCACTTTCCCAAGGAGGCGGGACACACCGTTGATTGACACAACCCTCTTTGCAGTGAGATTCACAGTGTGAGCAAAACAGCTAATCTGGGGTCCCAGCTCAACAGTTTCATTAACTGCATTAACAATGTTTGCAATATAAAAGTTCTATTACTCCAAATCATAAACATTTATCGATGACTGTCAGTGTTCTCTGTTTAAAGCTGTTTCCGCCCATTTTCTTTTATATGCTGATTAAAAATATGATTAAAAACAGCAGAATGAAAAAGGAAAAACACACTCAGACACATTTTCTCCATCTGTGCTTCCCTTGCCCAGTTTTCAAAGTCTCCCAAGTCTTTTGGGGGTTTAATTGTTTACAATAACGTATAATTTCAGACATGACTGGACAAGGATTTTATATTAAAGGGGCATTCTTGAAATACACAGACTGTCTTTTTTTAATCTCAATTTATCTGAGATCTGTTTTTATGTGAACTCAGAGGGAACTGAAGTAAGGGGAGATTAAAGTCTGCACACCTAATACTGTAAAAACACTGACCTCCGCCCCTTTGGGAGGAGCATGAACATTCAGACATACCTTCAAGCACACACACACGCACGAGCACGCACACACACACACACACACACACACACACACACACACACACACACACACACACACACACACACACACACACACACACACACACCCACAGACACACACACACACACACACACACACACACACACACACGCACACGCACACGCACACACACACACACACACACACACACACACACACACACACACACACACACACACACACACACACACACACACACACACACACACAGGAACATGCCAGCCAGCGTTTACAATCTCCAGTTTGTATGGTTTGGAAACGTTCAGAATTCTCTCAGAGTCCGAGAGAAACGAAAACAGCACTTTCCCAGGCAAAAGCTGAACTTAGTCAGCTCCAGTGAATTCTGCAAACTGGGGAAAGTTGTTCTAATGTAGTGTGGGAATAAAAACCTGTTTTTGCACATGTGTGTAACACCTAAGTTTTAGTGAACCTCAGAAATGGAAATATGTTTCCCATCTCGTCCAGCATCATCTCCAAATGAGCTAAATCACTTTTTAAAAGCAAATTTGTCTTTGTAATTCATCACACACACCTAGTGTGCGTATGTGGTTGTGCATTATAAAAGATGTAAGGTGTTTTTCAGTATCTCATTTATGTCTAAAGGGCCTCTGCTGCTTTAAAGAGGTCTCCGCTCTGAGCTCATGGACATTTACTGACAATTGATCTGGTTTCTAAGGGTTAGTTGTAAATAAACACACCTCTGCTCTCCACCATTGTCATCTGGCTCATCCAGTTTCTTCACTATACAAAGTCACATACCAACACACACCTTATACGAAGGTGGCAGAGGAGTTAAGTACCCAACTTGTAACTGGAGGGTTGCAAGGCTGAGTCCCATGCTGTTGCAGTTGTGCCCTTGAGCAGGACCCTTGACCCACATTGCCTGCTGGTGGTGGTTGAACTGGTAGCACCAAAGCAACATCTAGTGTGTTGAGGTTGTAGTTGTAACAACGGAACAAGTTTTACAGCTGTCGGGATACCATGTTCGCTGTTGATACGTGAACAGTTTTTGTTTGTGTCCATCTGTTGTCGGCTTCACCTAAACTCACTCTGGTTTTAGACATTTTATGGTCGCCCCTCTTCTGAGAAGGATAACGAAATCTTCTGGGCTCAGAAGCAGCTGCTTGACTTGCCGAGGCCACCATTTCCCACAGGGCCAGCCTCGCTATGCTGAGAGGACTGTTTGGCAACGTGCAACGATCCCCTCTATTGGCTGGTAGATGTAAACGTAAACCCAGTGTTGTGTCCGTCAAAATAAATGTTTGATTAATTTTAATTAAAATATAGCTTTTAAAGGAAGGCCTGTACCTTCATTCTGTACACCTTTAAAAGCCCGGTAGAGGTGTTAGTTTTAAAAAATATATATTTTTATTACATTTTTCCATATTCAACCTTTAATGAAAAATACCATATATTAAAAACCTATCAAAAATAAAACATAATAAACATGGAAGCAAGTGAAACTGAGGTGGTTCATTACATTAAAGTGTAACCAGTGAATAACACCAAATCAGTGTGTTAATAAGTTCATAAATAGTGAGCCAGAGAAGAAGGCGGTTCAGCAGGGGCCCCCTAAATAAAAGTTGCTATGTGGTGGTATATATCAGGATCTGGCTATAAAGCCTGCCCTTTCGTGTGAGGAGTAGTGGGAGTAGTTGACTCCTGTCTGCTGATAGGAACTCTAAATCACTCAGTTCCCCATCCTGCCAGCATCACACACACACACACACACGCACACACACACACACACACACGCACGCACGCGCACACACGCACGCACGCACACACACACACACACACACACATACACACACACTCACTCACTCGCGCCCTCGTAAATGTCACCTGTTAATCTGGCCCCAAGCGCTGCTCAGTGCAGTCACCCGGTAACATCGCTATAACATGTTGTATTCAAGGCACAATCTCAGCTGCACTTTATTTTTCATGTGTTTTTACTGATGTTGCTGCGTGTCAGAGAGGCTCCTTACAAAGGATGCATAAATTAATACAACTAGGATTGTCCTTTGAATTTTCTAATAAACATATGATTCTTATAAATCATCTGCCCATGTGCAAGCTGGTGAATGTTTTACTAGAGTGTCCCAGAACTGTTTGGCTGGTAAATCCCTAAAAGGCCAGGAGGATTTCAAACCTCAGGGTTTCATCCCAGTACTGTCACACTGGTTTTGAACCATTTCTGCCAGTTGTTTGTTACTTGTTACTTATGATTCAGAGCTACCAGCTGTCCTGCTTTTTAGATTAGGTTTATCAGGTCCAATTGTAAGGTGTTTTAGCATCTTTAATCTGACAGAAAACTGCATTTGAGACTTTCCCTCACTCTGAAATGATTCGGTTGGGCTCTCAGCCCTATTATTTTTTTGGAATTGCAGTTTATTTTTTCATTAAACTTATTTTAAAAATTACAACACAGTAAATCAAAGTTGATGCGAGTAGGGCTAGGGTTAGTAGCTAGTAGTATAATGAAAAATAGAAACAAAAAGGTGTCATTGTTGGGAGGCAACATAAGAAAAGTAGAATGCACAAAAATCTAATAATTGAAAAACAACTACATTCAACACATCAATGATTTAAATGGATAGTATCTAAAGCTTTTTGCAAATGATATTGCAACATAAAAATTTTGGCCATCCTACAGTGGAAGCATGTTTTGTATTAAATACGACTATTCCAGATGTTTCTTGGGAAGAAATGGACACTGTGCTTCAGAATAAAGACAAAGAGACAATCCAGACTTTCATCAGGCATGGGACTGTATCTGTTCCATATGCTTTTAGCAGCAGTGACCTTGACTCATCTATCAGCAATCCTCCCTGCTTCTCCAAACTGATAACATGTCGACAGCTGCAGACAGAAAACACATAAATACTTTACATACGGCCAATCTGAGATATTTCCTCAAAAATCTGCATTAGGCCTCATTTTAGAGATATAAACTTAGACTGTACAGTTACACAGTGATAGACCAGAAATATGGTTTCAAAAAAGTATATATTTGTTTAATTGACATGAAACATTATTTTCTGGTGTATGAAGCTTGAGAGGATTATAGATTTTTTTAGCCACACCTTATAATTCTCAATTTCTTACAAATGTCTCCCCTAAACCTGGCAAAGCTTCCTGTGTGGTCCACAAACCATCAAGATATCAGCAATGAACATAAAGTCTTGACATTGGCACTAGATCCCAAGTACAAATAATATCAGCACCTATAAAACCCATGATGTAAACAAAAAGTGTTAGCTTAATTTTTATCTTGTGGCCCCCGTTATAGACCCAGAAATAAACATTCTCACCTCATTATTTATTCTTTAGTTAAATACAGCTTGTTTATTCCTTACTAAGTACTTGTGTTTCTGAAGAAATACCTCAGATCGGCGTATGATATCAGTCACTGCACCTATGCACATGCACATATGTGTGGTATTGTGGCTCCAGCACTGCTGTGAAGCAGCTCTTGTCTCATTAGCATGTCAATTGACTCCATCTGCTTTGCACATGAAAGAGCCAGGATGTGTAGGAGGACAGGAGAAAGAAAGAACGTGGGATGTCGAGGGAGTGTGGGGATGGCTGTGGATTTATCTCTACCTTGTAGGTATTTGTATTGTATGCTGAGGGCACTTATTAAGGATCACACTGTGGTGCCACGTGTTTGTAACTCAGGTACGCATATGGTTAGACACACTCACACACTTGTAATTACACAAAACAGAAGACAGATGTTTTGCTTGTAGTTGGAAAATGTTGCCTTTGAAAGGAAGTATTTAGGAGCAGAGGGTATCGCTGTAGAACCACTTGTCACATATTTATAAGAATATAACGAGTTTGGTGTCTAACATCACACTTCATCCTTTACTTTGTTTCATTTTTTCTGTTAATTGGAAATTACATTTTGCATTGATTTTAGTCATTTACATAGTCATAGTAAACATGTTTATATAATTATGCTTGACTTCAGCAAGCATAAACGAGTATACAGAAATGAACAGAAAGCTCATGTAGTATTAGGTCGGCAGCCTTGTTTCACGCAGAGAGGACATTTCTGTGCTGTTCCCTGCGGAAACAACTCCAAGTGCAAAATACAAGGTAGGCAGTTCACCAGGTTAACACATGAGTCCACCATTTAAATATTATAATTCACCTTTCTTTCTTTTCAACGCAACGTGGAGACATTAGACATGGCAGGACCAGGTATGGCAGGGGTTGCTACTGCTCTGCTAATACGTGTTTTCCTGATGAACACAGCTGCTTTTCCTGACACTGGTCAAATACTGAAAAACCGCGACTATTTGGGGAAAAACAATGACTATTTTGAGTCTCTATCTATATTTTCAAACAAGACTACCTCAGTCCAGATACAAACATTTTGGGTTTGGCAAAAATGTCTTGGTCACCACTTTCGTTCATCCGCTGTATCACGCCCGGTCAATGACATCTAAAACATCTTCAAAACCACAACAATCAACCGCCCTGATTATTGCCATCTGTCTTCTGCTATCCAGGGATATCCATCAGTGTCCAGGCCCGCTCAATTACCCACCAGAGGAAAATCCTCATGTCACCACCGCTAACAACAGGAGCAACGCAAACAACTTTCAGGTATACACTTTTGGTTCTTCCTATACAAAAACACACCAAACTTACCATCGTCCTTATGTACTCTCTGCGAGCGCGGCAGTGTTCCGGGCGTCCAGGACGGGTGGTTTATTCGGCTGGACGGAGCCATGGCACCCTGGGAGCAGTGCGTCTACCTGCGGTGGACCACGCATGCCAGCCCCTTCGAGGGTCCGGCCAGGGCTTACACACCGCCTCCCGTGGGCTCCTCCAAGCGCTTGGGAGAATGGTTGCCATCATCGTTGCCCCCAGTGTGTGTGTGGAGCATTTGCATTCCTCAAACACGGAGATTGTTCCTCCACCCTGCCTCCATCGGGACCTAAACACCGACTCCACCGGCTGCAGCTTGGCAGCGTTCACCCAACGCGTGATGTGCTATGTCATCAGAGCATGATAACAACGAGCCTAATAAGGGAGCACACAAGGAAGTAAAATACCGGCGTCTTGGAAAACGTGGAGTAGATTTCAGCCTTCTCCGCTCTCTCCAAAAATGTAAGATCATAAGCAAACTAAAAATAGAGCTCTTCAACACCCAGTCGTTGGCAAACAAGAGTAGTCTAATCCTGGATCATATTATTGACAAAAAAATTACATCTGATGTGCCTCATTGAGACCTGGCACAAACCAGATTCATATCTGTCACTAAATGAAGCCTGCCCACCAGGGTAAACATATCTGGAAAAGGCTAGGACCAGCGGCCGTGGTGGAGGGCTAGCTGTTATCCATCGAAGCAATTTAATTGTAATTCCCCTCCCAATGCACGAGCGAAACATTTTTGAACGTCTGCTTTTTGAATGCAGACCACAAAAAGAAGCAATTACCATGCTTTTAATCTCCCTTCCTCCAAAACCACAACCTGGATTCATCTCTGAAACGCAAGATCATCTTACATCACTCTGTGCAATATCACATAATACACTTATTATGGGTGACTTTATTCTGCATGTATACTGTCCCACAAACCGTTCTGCAGTTGAGTTCCTTGATGTACTAGATTGCTTACATCTTACTCAACATGTCACAGATCCTACACACACAAAAGGTCATATCTTAGATTTGGTCATTACAGACACTCCCGCCATTACAAACGTACAGGTTTATGATTTAGGTGTGTCTGACCATAGTGTTGTCTCCATGGAACTGCCACTAAAAGACACATACAGTAAGCCAAAATGTCAGATCCATTTCAGAAATCTAAAAGCTACAGACCCCATCCGCTTTAATCAGGACATTCAGAATATTCTATCAATTAAACATCACATGTCAGTAAATTAATCTGTTCACAATTACAACCTAAACCTCCACAATATTCTTGAATCACATGCACCAATAAAAACAAGGTCAGTTACATTCTCCAGGTCAGCCCCATGGTATACAACAGAACTACGCAAAATGAAAACAAATGGCCGTGCCCTGGAGCATCTGTTTACCTCCAAGGGGTTGCTTGTTCATAAACTGGCCTACCGGGACCATCAAAGAACATACTTTAGAGCACTCACTGTCGCCAGGTCAAAATATTTTTCACATAAGTTCTTAAACAGTGCTGGAAACTCAAAGCAGCTATTCTACACCATAAATTCACTGCTAAACCCTCCTACAAATCCACATACTGACACTAGCATAAATAAATGCAATAGGTTCATGGACTTTTTTTTACCAATAAGGTGGCATCAATCCGATCCTCCATCAGTCGTACAGTTCGGCATCTGTTTGACACCACCCTTCCACATACATTAAATCCCTTTTCTGATTTCTCAGCAGCCACCCAGACAGAGGTGGAGAAAACAATAAAAAGCATGAATACCTCAACCTGCCCCTTGACCCTCTCCCGACACAACTTTTAAAATAAAATATTACAGTCGTCAGTCCATTAATCACTACAATTATAAACCAGTCATTACACTCAGGTCAGGTTCCCTCAGCCCTCAAAACTGCAATAATTCATCCCCGTCTGAAAAAGCCCTCTCTAAACGCTGATATCTTGTCCCATTACAGACCCATCTCTAACATACCGTTCTTAGCTAAAATACTGGAAAAAACTGCAGAGAACCAACTCCACAATCATCTCAATACTCATAATCTGTATGAAAAATTCCAGTCCAGTTTCCGTTCAGCCCACAGCACAGAAACTGCTCTGGTCCGCGTTATGAATGATTTACTTCTAACTGCGGATCGGTTCCACAAAAATAAACAATAATGAACAAGAGTCTGCTTCTAGACCTGCAGAAAGAGAAAGAAGGGAAAAAAATGGGACACACAACAATACAACAGGAGCAAGCTATCACTGCGTCAACTTGAAGAAATGTACAATCAGCATTGTTTAACTGAAAAATCACATGATAAGAAATCATAGTGCATTTAGTGGCAACGGCAGCCTTAAGCCATGTGTTAAACGTGCCCAAGCCCATACTTTTGAGAACACCATGTGAGCACCTGTGTGTGTACACGTGCTTGTTTATGTAAGGTTTCTCTATAAAAGCATCCAACAGGGCATGGAGACCCCAGCCCATCTTGCCAGGGCCCAAAGCAGCAGCATTGCAGAGCCTCACGGAGTCCGAGGGCACCAACCCAGCCCCACCCCAGCAGAATATCTACGCCCCTCCCTGCATTTGCACAACTTCCAGAACATATAAGACATAGGACATCCAGGTAATGTTGGATCCTCCCCCTCCTGGACCTCCCCCTCCCCTGTGATGGGACAGCAGAAGAGCCAAGGTCTACCCAAAGCCCCTGAACCCGGGCCAGGCACTGCTGCATGTTCCTGTCTTCTTCCCGGCAGCATACATGTCAGGACCCGACCCCCAAGGCCCCGCCCAGATCCCCACACGGGGCCGGCCACCCCCACACCCCGAGCCCCCAGGCCCCCACCCAGACCCGCCCAGGGGCAATGCAGCAGCAAGGGGACTGTTTTTATTTTCCATACTTGATAGTATCCTGAAATTTTTAATTTTTTTTAACTAGCTGTGTACCTTAAACCTGCCCCCTATTCTCTGTAGCACTTTGAGATTACTTCTGTAAAGCACATTATAAATAAAATGTACTATTATTATTATTAATATTATTATTAATGTAACTGTAGGCGAGGAAAGGAGACTGGAGGATGAAACAAGGGAAGGTAAACAAATGAACTACACATCCAATCACAGTTCTGTCACTCTTTGTTCAGCTGTTCCAGATGCAACATTGGTTGTCTTGGATTTACCAGGTATTTACTGGCTGTTGTGCACTAGCAAGATGCTGGTTTATCTTCTCGTCCAGAGCAATAAAATGTACATCCCGGATGGTTACCAGCATACAAGCTGATTGGGTTTCAGGTCTCTGGACAGAAAAAAATAGAAATAAATCTCCCCATTAACTATAGTAAAAATGCCTAAATTTACAAAGCCATTCAGTCATTTATTGGGTTTTCTTTTCAGCTGGCACACAAAATGCAATGCTTCATAAAAATGGAAGAAAAAAAAAGTCTGGTAAAATGTAACAGCTGAGTAAAGGTGAGTTGTAATAAATAGGACCTTTTTCTACATCTTGTTGCAATGACGAATTAAACATTCAGAACTCTCATATTCTTGTTTATAGGAACACCTTAACTCTATGTTAGCGACCCAAAGTCACACATTGTTGTGTGTTATTCACTCAGTGCTGCACATGCACATGGTGCAAGGATTACAGAAAACATGCAATGACCCAGCATGTCTGTATTCCTTTGATTTTTGCTTGACTACTTTTAACCTGAGATCATAGTCATAAGTCAGAAAAGGGTAGAATGCCTTCTCCAGGTCAGGGACAAGGTCCTACCTTAATTGGAGAAGTTTAGGTATCTCAGGGTCTTATAGCAAGAAATTGATTAAATTGATAAGCAAACTGGTGCAGCATCTACAGTGATGCGGGCATTGTACCGGTCTGCTGTGGTGAAAAGAGAGCCTAGCCAGATGGCAAAACTCTCAATTTACCATCCATATTCCAACCCTCACCTATAGTCACAGCTTTTGGGTAGTGTGACTGAATGAATTACATCACAGATACAAGCAACTGAAAATATTTTTCTCCTCAGGGTGTCTGACTTCTCTCTTAGAACTAAGGTGAGAAGCTAGGTCATCCGGGAGGGGCTTGATGGGTAGATAGATAGCTGTATAGATAGATGGCTAGATGGCTGGATACGTTTGATACCTTTTATCTCTGTTTTTAAACAAGAGAACTGATCTGGTAGCATTTATGTTCTGCATGTGCATCAATGAAATGTTAAATCCTAAGTGTCCCAGCTCCACCAGGAATAATTTACTATATTCAGTGGTGTAGTTTTCTGCAGGGAATCAGTCATGAAGGAACTGTGACCCTCTGGCCTCAATGCATTAGAGACCCTTGGATGATACAAGATGAGCATTCTTATCCCATCCAAGTGGAGTTTCAGCAGCCTACTGAGAGCTGTAACATCCAGTATGATGTGGGATGGGCAAGCTAGAGGGTAGAAGTGGCAATTAGAGACAATTAGAGGAGGAAGGGGCAGAAAAGTAAGACAACAGAGAGAAGAGTAGCAGGGAGTTTAATTATGAACAAGGAGACGAGTGAAAGGGAACATGTGACAAGAGGCAATAGAGAACGATGTGGACAAAAATGCTCAAAGATTAAGGATTTGTTTCTGTACTGTCCTGCTATTCTGTTTCTTCTTGAAGTTTTCTGACAGGAGCCATTCCAAAATAAAAACTGTTAGACACTGACAAAGATAAGCTACCATTTCAAAGTGCACAGTTCACAAAGTTACACTAGTGAGTTGAACTGAGTTTCTGTCCATGTATCATTTTATGGCAAAATTTACATACAAAGTTGAATTATTTGTGTATTTATATTTTGGGATGACATAGCATTTTATTCACAGTTTGCTTTCCAATCCTGTGTTAAATTCCGTACACCTTCTAGTTCAGGAAAATTAAAATGGTTCTCAGACTCTTAAGAAGTGCACCAGACTCAGGCTTGGATCTCCCCCATTTTCTGTGGGTCTTTGGTGTCAGGTCTGTGGCCCCTCACACTCACTATTAAACACTTCTTTAGAGAAACCTCACAAACACAAACGCGTGCACGCACACAGGTGCTCACATGGTGCTCTCAGAAGTATAGACTTGGGTGTTTTGACACAACCTAAGGCTGTGGTTGGCACAAAATGCACAATAAATTATTATCGTGTTCTTTTCAGCAAAAATTGTATATCCTCATGCAGTTGGCGCAGCGATATTTGGTTCTGTTGTATTTTTGTGTGTCCCCCCTTTTTCATCCCTCTTTCCGCAGGTGTAGAAGCTGATTCTTGTACATCCTTTATTGTTTATCTTAGGAAACTCCCCCCCCCCCCATCTTCCTTTCCTCTTCCTGCTTTCCCTTTAATTTCTGTCAGTTGGGATTTAAAACATCCAAATACATTTCTAATAAAGTTTTGATATCAGGCGACTATAATAGCTGAGTCTATGACGCTCCACCTGTGAGAGTAAAACTGTAAGGCTTATCTTTGGCACTCAGACATCAATTCTGATCGCTTGACAGCTGGACAGGACACGGGAAAAAAGAAAGAAGAACACCAGACAGCTGTGATGATTTTGTCTTTTGAGATGATGTTTGTGAAAAATAAATAAATAAATAAAATCTCTAT